>NC_051154.1:79798487-79967789 GCF_013339745.2 Dermacentor silvarum | reverse complement strand
GTATGACGAGCATAACCGATAGGTCATGACATTATTATCACGTCATGTGTGGCACGCAGGTCATGAAACAGCCACCTACGTCTTGGTGCTCTCATGGTCGTTTCGTTAACTTGGCAGGTACCAAAATGGCATAGATGAAAAGAGTGTATGACGAGCATAACCGATAGGTCATGACATTATTATCACGTCATGTGTGGCACGCAGGTCATGAAACAGCCACCTACGTCTTGGTGCTCTCATGGTCGTTTCGTTAACTTGGTATGTACCAAAATTGGCATAGTATGAGAAGAGTGTATGACGAGCATAAACGATAGGTCATGACATTATTATCACGTCATGTGTGTCACGCAGGTCATGAAACAGCCACCTACGTCTTGGTGCTCTCATGGTCGTTTCGTTAACTTGGTAGGTACCAAAATTGGCATAGTATGAGAAGAGTGTATGACGAGCATAAACGATAGGTCATGACATTATTATCACGTCATGTGTGTCACGCAGGTCATGAAACAGCCACCTACGTCTTGGTGCTCTCATGGTCGTTTCGTTAACTTGGTAGGTACCAAAATTGGCATAGTATGAGAAGAGTGTATGACGAGCATAAACGATAGGTCATGACATTATTATCACGTCATGTGTGTCACGCAGGTCATGAAACAGCCACCTACGTCTTGGTGCTCTCATGGTCGTTTCGTTAACTTGGCAGGTACCAAAATTGGCATAGTATGACAAGAGTGTATGACGAGCATAAACGATAGGTCATGACATTATTATCACGTCATGTGTGTCACGCAGGTCATGAAACAGCCACCTACGTCTTGGTGCTCTCATGGTCGTTTCGTTAACTTGGTAGGTACCAAAATTGGCATAGTATGAGAAGAGTGTATGACGAGCATAAACGATAGGTCATGACATTATTATCACGTCATGTGTGTCACGCAGGTCATGAAACAGCCACCTACGTCTTGGTGCTCTCATGGTCGTTTCGTTAACTTGGTAGGTACCAAAATTGGCATAGTATGAGAAGAGTGTATGACGAGCATAAACGATAGGTCATGACATTATTATCACGTCATGTGTGTCACGCAGGTCATGAAACAGCCACCTACGTCTTGGTGCTCTCATGGTCGTTTCGTTAACTTGGCAGGTACCAAAATTGGCATAGTATGACAAGAGTGTATGAAGAACACAAATGATAGGTCATGACATGTAGGTCATGAAGCAGCTGCCTACGTCTTTGTGCTCTAATGGCCGTTTCGTTAACTTAGTATGTAATTTTAATGGGTTCGGACATGGGTGCTAAGAGAAATAAACACTAAAGGATGATGGTAGAAGTCTTAGTCATGAGCACGACTCAGGGAAAATGGCAATGACTGAGAGAAAAAAGATTAACACTGAAAAACCTCTGGAATGGGTTCTGACGTGGGCGCTAAGTGAAGGAAACACTAAAGGATGATGGTAGAAGTCATAGTGATGAATGAGCATGACTCAGCAAAAATGGCAATGACTCAGCGAAAAAAGATTAACACTCAAAAACCACCGAAATGGGTTCGGACGTGGGTACTATATTGAAGGAAACACTAAAGGATGATGGGAGAAGTGATAGTCATGAGCATGACTCAGCAAGAATGACAATGACTAAGCACAAATGATTAACACTCAACAACCACTGGAATGGGTTCGGACGTTGGCACTAAGGGAAGAAAACACTAAAGAATGATGGTGGTAGTCATAGTCATGAGCATGACTCAGCAAAAAATGACAATGACTCCGCGAAAAGTGATCAACACTCAGAAGCCCCTGGAATGGGTTCAGACGTGGGCAATAAGTGAAGGAAACACTAAAGGATGATGGTAGAAGTCATAGTTATAAGCATGACTCGTCAAAAATGAGAATGACTCAGCAAAAAAAGATTAAAACTTAACCACTGAAATGTGGTCGGACATAAACGATAGGTCATGACATGACATGCGTGTCATGTAGGTCCTGAAACAGCCGCCTACGCCTCGGTGGTCCCATGGTCGTTTCGTTAACTTGGTAGGCTCCCCGCACACTGCTTCGCATAACATTGATTCCCACAGGGCGTGAGATCTGCCGGCTTTTTTTCCGCTAGAGTCGTAATAAGCGTCATCACTTCGCGCCACGTTCGCAATACTACGAGTATTACGTCATCTCGAGTGCGCGTGAAAGGTGCCTGCCATAACTCTGCTGCATAACTTCATATATTTGCCCCAACCAAAGGAACTTCCACTTTAGTCTTTGTCGTCGAATTCATTTCCAATATTCGTTATTCTAACCGACATTTATTACGGGCGGCCGAATTTCAAGCAACGTATGAGAAGGATACCGGAGATCCCTAAAGGCTGCGTTACCTGCAGTCTCGCACTAAAGGAGATTACAAGACGTCCTCAGTCTACTGTGCCCATTCGTCAACTCTCGTTCCGTTCTAGGAGAATAGTCTTCCTTCATTGCCTAGTGCACATACATCTAGCACTTTATCATCATCATCATCAGCAGCAGCAGCAGCAGCCTATATTTATGTACACTGCAGGAAGAATGCCTCTCCCTGCGATATAGCACTTACACGAAGGAAAATGGCTCGAGATGTCACATTTCTTCGTCTTACGGAAAACAGGCGGCGGCTTTTGTTGATTAACGAATACTTGGTGCTTGTGGCATTCGACGTTACACAATCATCACGATTAATCATATCGTGAAGGGATTTGTGTGTAGTATTAATGCCACGACCGCAGTAAATGATTCGCAGTAGATGAGTGAAATGAGCAAAGAAGCGTCGGCGCAGAGCCTCGCTGCGAAAGAACGTTTACGCAATGCGCGCGCCGTTAAGGTTTCCAGTTTTTTTTTGTTTTTTTTTTGCAAATTATCGCCAGTCAATAACATCGCAATGCGAGCCCAAGAGATAATACGCATGAAAAAGCGTAGTTTTGAAATTATGTATTGAGTGATGCACCGGAAATTTTAAAAACTGCAGCAAAGTGCTTTAATCTGCTGCCCTGTTCACTAAGCAACCGCGCTTTCGATTGCACCCATAAGATATACTGCTTTTAAAATTTTTGCGCTATTGTTCTCATATGTAGAGCGTATACTTCCATTGGCTGCGTCCGAGCTATCGGATCGATGCATTTCATCAAAGCGGTTCTTGTGGTTGAGGGTTCCAAAAGACTCCGTAGGATGTTCCATGTCTTTTTCGTGCTTAATGTGCCTCTTAGGGAGTCACAGAATGTGCGCCAATTGTTACACTCCAATGGTTAGCAGGGGAATTTCAAGGGGACCATGATCAGTTAATACAAGAGCTGAAACAACGGTACACAGGAGAACGCAAGCGGGACGGAAATTCAATAACTAGTCAAGAATACAAAGGAACACCCAACCACGAGCTGGATGCACCCATCACCTTCGCAGAGGTGTATGCAGCGGCGCAAAGCTTCAAAAGGAATACAGCACCCGGATTGGATGGTATTACAAACGCCATGATACGAAACCTTAGCACTGACACATTACAAGCCATCACGGACCACTTCAACCAAGAAATATGAACACCGGGTGGAAAACTACCCACTGAGTGGACAATGGCGCAGATCGTACTCATACCGAAACTAGGAAAGCGGAGAAGCCTTGACCAGCTGCGACCAATATCACTAACATCCTGTATGGGCAATATGTTTGAAAAAGTCATATTCACTGGCCTCGAACAATACACAGAAGAACGGGGGCTCCTACCAACATCTATGTACGGATTCAGGCGAGGGTTGTCTGCCCAGGACATATTCTTATTGCTCAAAGAGGAGGTGCTCAACCCACCTCCAGGTAGCCTCAACAACTTACTCCTTGCCCTCGACATCGAAAAAGCCTTCGACAACATCGCGCACTCTACCATACTAGACGGCCTCACAGCCATTGGATGCGGTGAACGCATATTCCATTATGCCTCTACGTTCCTTGGCAATCGCAAGGCACAGATTGGCATGGCCGGAACTAACTCACCACCATACTACCTTCCACTGAAAGGCACGCCCCAGGGTTCCATCCTGTCCCCATTCCTGTTTAACATCGGGCTCCGGAAGCTAGTCCTACAACTGGAGGATATACCGAATCTAGGCTGTGCCTTTTACGCGGACGACATTACACTATGGGCAACCAAGGGCTCCTATGGATAACGGCAAGATGTCCTGCAAGACGCTATAGACAAGATTCAAAGCTACCTTCAGGCGGCAGGTATGACCTGCGCCCCAAACAAATCGGAATACCTGCAGATTAGACCACCGCGCACCCAGTCCAACCGTGCACCCCCACTTCACCTGACGATTGCCGGACAAGGCATCAACAAAACCCCGGTAGCACGAATCCTGGGCATGCACATACAAGAAAATAACAGCGTAAAGACGGCAATAGACAAATTCAAACACACCGTAAAAAGTATTACAACCCTCATAGCTAGAATAGCAATAAGTAAAGATGGGATGACAGAAGGCGAGACATTACGCCTCGTACAGGCCTTTGTCCTCACCCGAATCACCTTCGCTCTGCCCTTCCAAGCTACACGCAAGACTGAAATAGAAAACATCGACAAGCTCATAAGAATCGCATACAAAGCTGCACTCCAACTTCCGAATTGCACGAGCACAGACAGGCTCATGTCGATCGGCATAAATAACACATATGAAGAACTGGCAGCCGCAACGCTAATCGCACAAAGAGAACGACTCAACACCACACACCAGGGCAGAAAACTATTGCAAAGACTGGGTTACCCGTTCAGCCCCCTATACTGCGGAGACGACACAGTCATCGTACCGATGCACCTACGGGCTCGCATCATCGTGGAACCGGTCCCCAAGAACATGCATCCGCTATACAACCAAAAGCGCTGGCAAGCGCGAGCACGAAAACACCTCCAGAGAAGGAAAGATCCTGATACTTACTACACCGACGCTAGCCTTTACTCCACAACACCACAATGCCCCAGAAAGCCAGAATACGCAACGGCAGTAGCAAACCAAAGGAAAGTGGTGGCCTGCGCATCTATACGCACCAGATCAAGCGCCACCGCAGAGGCAGCAGCCATAGCCCTCGCAATCAAAGAAGCAGAACGAAGAGGTCGCTCCGCATATATCCTGACGGATTCACAGGCCGCCTGTCGGTTATATATCTTAGATGCACACTTCCCAGGTGCGTCACCGATATCCTGGGCCCCACGCTGACTGAGGACGAAAGGGTAGTCTGGTGCCCAGGGCACACAGGCCTCGAAGGCAACGAGGAGGCCGACTGTGTAGCTGGCGGACTTGCTGGCCGAGCCACAAAAGACTCTTTGAGGCCCCTCACAAACCACCATGAAGATCCCATCACGAGCAGGCAAATTTTGGAGGACCAACGCCTGACCAGACGGAAGTACGCTCCTCCACATCCCAAGTTCAGCAGCCAACAAGCCAGGGACTGGCGCCGCCTTCAAACCAACACTTACCCGCACATATCAAGGTTGCACGCAATGTTTCCAGAGGTATACACAACAAGTGTATGCCCCTGGTGCAACGACCACACAGCCACACTGACACACATTACATACCAGTGTACGGAACGCCCAAGCGAGGCAGTATTCAGGCTGGTGAGCTCATCACAGACACTCAGAACGTGGTCTTGGGAGGCACGGCTTTCCGAACTGGCACTGGGAAGCCAAGTGGCGACCCTGGCTAGAGCTCTGCACGGGCCCGGGCCGGGCCGTCCGAAGCGTTTTTTTTTTTTTTTGGTGGGTTCGGGCCGGGCCCGGGCTTAAAGCCACGGGCCCAGGCTGAGCTCGGGCTTGAGGCCGCGGGCCCGGGCCGGACTCGGGCTTGAAGCCACGGGCCCGGGCCAGACTCGGGCCCGCTCATTAAAGGACCTAAGTAGGCCTTCGAGCACACGCGACCGTTATGCATTGCATGGTTCAATGCATTCGTGCCAAGCTGAAGTGACACGTGCAAAATTACTGTCATCATCATCATCAGCCTATATTTATGTCCACTGCAGGACGAAGGCCTCTCCCTGCGATCTCCCATTAACCCTGTCTTGCAATAGGTGATTCCAATTTGCGCCTGCGAATTTTCTCACTTCATCACTCCACCTAGTTTTCTGCCGTCCTCGACTGTGCTTCCCTTCTCTTCGTATCCATTCTGTAGCTCTAATGATCCATCGGTTATCCATCCTACGTACATGGCCTGCCCAGCTTCATTTTTTCTTCTTAATGTCAACTAGAATATCGGCTATCCCCGTTCTCTGATCCACACCGCTCTCTTGACTGCATATCTTATCGGATGACTGTATAACTTATCGAATAAAATAGTAAAACAGATGATGTTCTCATTTTAACAGCCGAGCTGTTTCAGACGGGCGCAATGTGTCTGCTGAATCCAAAAAAAGTGTGCCGATCCTGGCAGCATTGTAGAAAGGGTCCAAGGGCAATGGCACATACACCTGTGAACTAGCGAAGCTGAGCGTGGATAAGTCGAGCTAAGAATGGTGGGGACTACTTAAACTTAGTCCGTCATCTATAGGCAATTGATATTCAATCAATAGCTAGTCGATAATCGAACAATAACCAATTAATTCCGGAAAACTCTGTGGGTGACTTGGTAGTGCTTAGCTTAGCCCAAATACGTGACCAATATCTTGCGATAGACAATCGAAAGCCAATCAATAGCTAATCGATAATCAATCAATTATAAATGAATTACGGGGAATGGTGGGGATGACTTGGAAGTGCTTAGCCTAGCCCAAAAGCCAGAACTAGCTAGGTGCCTATCAGCTCCGCTGTCTTTAGCATTGTGCCGGCAGTGGAAGCTACGCTATTTTTATTTGCCACAAAAACAAAGATTGTTTCCGCGTAAGGAAAAATAAATTATACAAAGAACCACTCCTCAAACCATTTCCATGTTACCACTTTTGCGATTGCACTGTTACCAGTGTCAATACTATTGCATTATTTTAGCGCTAAGGCCAGTTACTTAAGTGCTTCAATGCATAAAACAGCGTTTTACTCAAAAAGTTAACTGGAACGCCCATTCATTTCGTCGGACACTTTGAAAATTAATATCTCGAAACTGGTTCAGTCCTGAGAATTCATTCCAAGTGGATACGCCTTGCAAACTCAGCGGCTATAATTCGTAGATTGAAAGATGTGCCGTAAAATGAATAATTAGAAACTTAATTAGCGTAATTATGTTAAATATTCAATTAGGCGTTTTGACCATCCATTAGGCCATCCATGTCAGAATTAGCTTGGAACTACATAAAACAATTATCCTCCTTAGAGCATCGTCGCATTAATGCGAACACAAGAAATCCTGAGATATGGTCAATTCCATACTTCAGAACACTCTATAAGCATCAGTCGTTAATACATAACTTACCATTCACTTTGAACAGATATAAAAATGGCGATAATTTCAGTAAGAAAGAACTCAGCCCATAGGTTGGTAGCTTTTAACATATCTGATGTGATTATTATTCTGCCTTCGTGTATGGCTCTGAGTATATAATGTACATCCTGTTTCGTTTTCTTAGCAAATGTTAATCTTGTAAAATTCAGTCTCATGCTATGTTGTATAGCTGGTGTTGCGTTGTTTTGTATAGCTAGTATTGCTATTGTATATTTTATATAGGCTGATGATGATGATGATTGCTATTGTAGTGTTGTTTAAAATGCATTATGTTAAAACTTTTCCCAATTCTCTTAACTCGCCGTGACGGAAATATCCTCTGTTTTTCCGTTCATAGCTATTTCGTCCGTGAGGAATTTCAGCGACAGCTGGAAATATATGTGAATTATTGTACATGTGCGCATACTGTTTGCTGACGTACTATTGCCTTACCTGGTGTTTTGGGTCACGTCAAGCTACGTATGTAGTTTTTAGTCCAAAATGACCGTCCAGCATTTAAGTTGGAGAATAAATTTATTTGATTTGATTGATTTCGTCGGACACTTTGAAAATTATCTCGAAACTGGTTCAGTCCTGAGAATTCGTTCCAAGTGGATACGCCTGCGAACTCAGCCGCTATAATTCGTGAATTGAAAGGTGTGCCGTAAAATAATTAATGAAAAAGTTAATTAGCGTAATTATGTTAATTCTTCAATTAGGCGTTCTGCTTTCTCGTGGAAGTAATGACCGCCTCATCATGTAGTTTAGATCAAGGATTATTATATAATTGTGCAATCTGCAACGGGCAATTTTTTAAAATTTCGTTCAGCTAAAATGAAACACCCTGTATATTTGCATACTAAATGACATCATAGAACCATATCGTACAAATCAAGGTAAGCGCATGGGCACCAGCGGAAAAATAGCACCACAGGCAATGGGCCGGATTACTGATGTTCCCGTGGGAGAAACAAAGATTTCGGCCTTTTATTGCTTATACACTGCAGCTGATTAAACCTCGAGAACGTGAGGCCGAAAGATACTGTACAATCTGTAAGTAAAAAAAAAGATTTTTTTTTTATCTTACAGGCCGGGCCTGGTCATGCACACGCGGGCCCTAGCTAAGCTTAGTAATGAACGCCTGGGCCCGGGCCGGGCCCGGGCTCAGTAACACGGGCCCGGGTCGGGCCCGGGCTGGTCTCGGTCATGTACGCCCGGGCCCGGGCCGGGCTCGGGCTCTGTATTATGGGCCCGGGCTGGGCTCGGGCCTTGTAAAGCGGGCCTGGGCCGGGCTCGGGCCGAAAAATCCGGCCCGTGCAGTGCTCTACCCTGGACCAGGCCCGGCGAGCCGCCGCGGCCAGTGGGGCTCTACAAGAGGGCTCCACCCGAGAATAACCACACCAACCACTCTTCGTACAATAAAGTTTATCCATCATCATCATCATCATCATCATCATCATCATCATCATCATCATCATCATCATCATCATCATCATCATCATCAAAGCGGCCTGTTTCAGGTAATTTAATGCGTGCAATATCACGTTTTGTGGTGAAACGCGCACTGACTAAGCTTTAAAGAGGCCCTGAACCACTTTTTATCCAAGTGGAGAAATGCATTTGAACTTGAAACAGGCTATTTGAGAAATACTTTGCCCCAAAAAGTAATTCAATTCGTTCAGCAGAAAGGGATTTATTGGCAATGAAACATGACCTTCGTGGTACTTCCCCTCCTTCTTCAATGATTTGCACTGCGAAAGCTACGGTGGAGTAGGGCGTGCTCGCAACGCCGTAGCTCAAATTTGATTGTGGATGTTAACGAAGACGTCACTACTTCCGATTTTGGCGCCTACGATGCGCCAAACGTAAGCCAAACGTACGCCAAACGCGGTTGTCCTCAGCGAGCCGAAGCGCGCTTAGCCAGTGGACTCGCCGCGGGCCGCGGTATCTACGCTACGTAGCAGACTGCAGCTACATACAACTGTAGGTTGTATGAGCAGCGTTTTCCTTGTGCACGACAGGGCTTGTGTGCGTGCTCGCGCTCATATGCTGCAGTCTGACCGTCGTGCGGACCGGCTTTGTCCTTAACCAGCTTGGCCGACGGATAGTAGCCACATCCAACGTGCGCATTTTGAAGCGCTATCAATATATGTCTGCCAAGGCGTCCAACCACGTGCGGCCACGAGTCAGCGCGCGCTGGCAAGCGTGCGTGTGGTCTGACCTTAAGTCTCGCGTGGTTCGAGGCTAATTGAGCGTTCAAGCCTAGTCCAAATTAGCGAGACCCGACCGGCTACGACACCGATACGCATGGAGGCCAAAGTGGCCAAAGTTTAATTCCTACGCACGCGGCCGCGGCCGAGTGTGAGCAGACGACAGTCAGCTTCTTCCGGAAGTACGTAATTACTGTCAAAATTTGAAAGCAGATTTTCGCTTACTTCAGCCTGTTTATTAAACTTCGTCAATAAATGTACACAGTAACAGTAAGAAGACGCGCACTGACCCAAACATCCTTCTTGATTGATGTCACCTATTCGCCAATAGCAGCCGCGTATGAGAATCAGGTATATTACGATATAAAGCGTCCAGAAAAGAGTGGGGAGCAGGCTTCTGTTGAAAATTGAGCGTTTGAGAGAAAAATGACTCACGCTCGGCTTGCGAGCTCCACGCGCCACGGATGACTGCAAAATTTGGCTGAGATGTTCACAGCAGCGTATGCTATCCGCGGCCTATGTTTTTTTTTCACCAAGCCGAGGGGTGGTTCAGGACCCCTTAAAAAATTTTGCAACCTCCGTTATTCACTTTCCATACCTAAATATCCTGTAAAAGATCCCAGAAAGAAACCGTGCGATGAGGATGTACTATGATGTATTTCGCCAGTTAGAATTACGAGAATGTGCTGACTGTCGAACTTAACGCACCATTAACAAAACCATTACCTACGTGCTTAGCGCTAGCATCCCACGTGATAGATGTATGTGAGCTTTGTAGCTCCCATGCTTTGTTTCACATCTTCAAATGAAATCCAACAGAAGTATATTTGAAAGCTATTGACACGGTTCCTTCATTTACAGAGGCGGAGGACTAGGTTGAGGGCCGGGAAGAGGACTAAGGGTAAGTGAAGATCAACAGCGCATGTGCGAAATCACTGATCCACACGCTTCTGTCGGGTGGAAGTACTACGAAAGGACAGGAAACTTAGCAACTGAGCAAACGAGCATTGCGGCTTAGCACCTGCGGCTTGGCACAGAAATGCGTTAGCATTACGTCGCACCTCTTTGCGGTCCCGGATTCATGATTTAAACTGCGTTCACCGCATTGCAGTGTGTTCTTCAGGAGCTTACTCGACACACGTCCTGCCTCTTCAAAGAGTTAAGTGCATGTGACGCTGGTTCGGCACACCACCGTCAGTTGCACTATGCGTGTACATATACATATGCGTGTATGCATACATACACACACGTCTAAGCTCTCCCATCCTCTCTCCACGTGACCGGTTTCCCACACTTCACACACACACACTTTTTTCCACTTTGGCATTCCTACTGCTAACGAATTATTAAATAAATAAAACAGAAGGCCTTATGAGATTATGACTTGCGCGTTAGTACTTTATTGACTACTGTCATCCAAATAATGTTCAGTAAGAGGCGCTTGCTTCGAAGCTCAGTGTACATCCAGATACCTATATGCGTTTAAATTATAGATCATAATTTCCACCGCTTGTGGTCGCAGCCGCCTTTGGCCGGGAACTGTAGAAACTGGCGATACCAGCGGGCTCCATAGCGCTCAGCCCGCTTAATTCACTAGCTTGCCGCCGCATGCGAGGAGGTTCGCGTGTTTTGTTCAAGGTGATAATAGCGTATGTTGGAATAGCGATGTTATTTGACACGAGAGCGCGATGCATTCGAAATACAGCTCACTGCGATTTTCTCTATGCCGGCGCCTCCTCGCCCGTTATCAATGTGTCTAGACCCACGCCGAGTACTATGTACGATAATTTCACGGCGGGGCGCGAACTGTCTGCTTGATCAACTCGCTGGGAATCCGCCGAGCGCGAGCAGCGTTGCCCCGGCGAACAGGAAGCTCGCAGCTCTCGGGAGGCTGAGAGACACAGCTGCCGCGCTATGCGCGGAGGCCCCCACGCAGTGGGCGCGCTGCGAGTCCACTTCTCCGCGGATCCGCTGCTTAGCGCGCTCGTCATCTTCGCAGCTGCTCAGCTTGGTGACGCGTACCAGGCAGCGACGGAACATCGCGTCCACTTTGTGCCTGCGTAACGAACGAGAGAACACCAGTTAAGTCGCACGTCGGGCAGCAGCATCCGTGAAAGCAAGCACCGTGTGCTGGTTGCGCCATTGGGTACCGTATGCCAAACAAGAATACCTTTATTTTTACAGCTGTCAGCCTCTGGTTGGTCGGGATTTCTCTTGGGCTCGTTCTGTGCTAACCCCAAAACAGTACCGTCACCAAGCAGCCGCGGCCACTCAGACTGACCTCGAATGGCAGCTGGAAAAGTGCTTCGTCGTTGAGTTTCCGCGTAACAGAATTATGTTTTCTAGTATATTTGAATTACAATCCGAAACTATCACCTATGCAGCTTGTGTGTAAGTCGTACTTGACCAGTTGTCTGACGCAGTTTACTTTGAAAAATTCAATCAGTTCAATAAGGCACTTGCGCTTGGCGGAGGGCCTTGGAGAACGAGGGTGTATTCTATACTTCCACACACGTGCGTGCGCGCGTGGAGTACGTCGCACTGGGTGGTGATGCTTGTCTAACGTCGTCTAACGCCGGCAACAGCTTCGCTGTACATCCGGTTTTACAGGGTGGAATGTAGGCGGATTTTTTCTTTCACAGATCTGCATAGGATAACAAACAACAGGCTTGACTAAAATATAGCAAGGAAACACCTATCTGCCAGACTTTTAACGACGGTCACACGTTAGTTAAGTGCTTTTGTGCATGTATTCGTGGTACTGAAATAGAAAACATACAACACCAAATTATGGAAATCTTTTGTAGGTTATAATTTATGTACAACCGTGAGCAAAAGTATACAGACCACGGATTGGCCGAGAAAAACGCTGCATTTATCCGTAATTCAGACGCGCATACTTAAATTAACGAGTGCACTGGAAAATTCGCAATGGTTTTTACCATGATGCGCTTCGTTCATGCCTACGTGCAAAAACCCGTTGTCATGGTAACCGTCGCCAGTGGCAGATCAGCTTCACAGTAATATTAAAAACATTTCAGTCTCTTTGTTGAGTGTTGACCTGGAGAACATCTACAGCGCTTGATATATCACCAGCCGGTTCGACATACGATCTCACCTTAATGTTTGCTGATCTCGACGCAAAATTCGTTCTCTATGGCATATTCATTTTAATGTGGACGGCTCTTGATTCGGAAGGACGTTGCCACGGTTCCTTCTCAAAAGCTTTGAATGTCCCTGAGGTGCCTCAATGGCGTTTCACGAAACACACGCTCAATGAACGATGTTTCTATGGTAATTTGTCTTTGAAATTGCCGTGTAACGGCAGAAGTGTCTGATCAATATCTCTGTGCGTGTTGTTCAAGAAACCATCAATATTCGCGCGTGGCATTAATATACGAATAAGGCCCGTTGCCAACTTATAAGGCATAATGCAGTTCGCAACATACTTTTTAATGCATCTTATACACGGACCAGAGTGTGCGGTCTAGAGCAGCACGGGCGCTATAAATAACAAGCATACATGGATATTTGTACTCTTTAAATGCGCTCTAAACGTTATTGTGAACATTTTTCCTAAACTAGAGTTGGAAAGAAATATAAATGCGCTCGGAACCATGTTATAGCCATCGTCGTGGGCGAGTGTCGCGACTGTTTAGATTCATACAACAGACCCAATCCTGGAGTATTGCTCAGTTTGCTCTTCTAGCTTAAAAGTGACTCGCTGGAATCCATACGTGGGAATACTAGCTGTAACAGTCAGTGACAAATGAGGCAATGAACAGAGCGCGCGGCTATACCGGGTTGGATATAAAAGCGAAAGGTCATGCCACAAGGGGAGGTTATCGTGCGTGGGCCTTTAGACTATGTCTGCGCATTCCAGCCCCGGCTGGTACTACCTGTTTTCTTTCTTCCGTTTGAATACATTTTATTGCGATAGCAATTATATGGACACTCAAAAGCAGATTTCTGCCGTCGGCGTCGCCGTCGCCGTCGGCGTCGCCGTCGCCGTCGCCGTCGCCGTCGCCGTGAGGTTCCGTATGACGTCATTTGGAGATGAAATCGTCGCCGCGCGCCGAACGCTGTATGTGCGAGTGAAAGGGCGCGAGGGGCGCGTCTTTCACGGGGAGTGAACGCACGGCGGAGAACAAACGCGCGTTCTGCGCCGTGCTCGCTTAAGGGCTGCAGAAGTAGGCGTCTCTTTTCTCCTTTACAATCACCATATATGTAGAGCAAACGCGCCTTCTTCGGACGCGCGAGAGGCCGTGGGGGAGGGGGAGGGAAGGGAGGCGACGTTTAGCTGCGGCACCAAGTGCCTATTTATATCAGAGGCTCCAGCAACAGTCACCAACGCCGCACGCATTTTGAGCTAACGCGGGCAAAACGCCGATGGCGTCGACAACAGTTCTGCGTGTTGTTGCTACCAAAGCCGCTCACCTTACTTCGTATGACATTGCTGTGTTGCTATCGCATTCATTGCTTCGCCCTTAGGGCGAAACTGTGACATTTTTTTGTTAACATACAATTAACATTTTTACTTATTCACTTTAGACACGTGTTGCTATTGCCAAATTGAGGCCGAGCAGTGGCGAAGTCAAGTCTGTTTAGCAAAAACCCAGTTTCACCATTTTAGAGATATCCATTCGGAATATACAGGGTGTCCCAGCTATGACGCAGCACGATTTAAGAAAAAAAAAAGAGGAACGGCGTTACGCGAAGCAAACCTATTGCGTATTGTTTCCAGTACAGTGGAGTAGCCGCCAGTAATTTTTTCGTTACTTAGATTTAATTAGCTAATTGTAATATAATTATCTAACTCGAGAAGTACTGTCCCAATTATCAAAGTGTCAATGAGAAGATTGTAGAGCAACATGAAGAACTCCCGATACAGCTTTCTGTTGTTCAATACGTGCTACATAAATGTGTTTTTCCGCGGGTGAAAGGAGCCCGCGAATACATGCAGAATTGCAGCGCGACTGGTCGCTCGAGGCACTTTGCGTGCATTCACGGGCTTCTTTCACGCTCGGAAAAACACTTTTATGTAGCACGTACTGAGCAACAGAAAGCTGTATCGGGAGTTTTTCATGTTGCTCTACAACTTTCTCATTGCCACTTTGAAAATTAGGACAGTACTTCTTGAGGTAGATAACTAATTACAATTAGCTAATTAAATATCAGTAACGAAAGAATTACTGGCGGCTACTCCACTGTACTGGAAACAATACGCACTAGGTTTGCTTCGCGTAACGCCGTTCCTCTTTTTTTTTTTAATTGTGCTGCGTCATAGCTGGGACACCCTGTATATATAAATGCTACGAAGTACATTGACGCTCCAGGAAAGTTTTACAAAAGCGTCCCTCTAGCAGTCCGGGACCATCTCAATTGAAACTCCAGTGCCTTTCTTAGCAGATTTTGTGGGCGGATTTCTTGAAAGGCAAGGTCCTAGTCATAAGATTTATGCTAAGCAGGCACGACTTCACTATTGCTTGACTTCAATTTCGTGATTACAACATGTGCCCTAAAGTAAATAACTCAAAGGTTAATTAGTGAATCTATTTAATTAGCAACGTGGACATAGCGACTTGGTGTGCTAATAAAGTTCGATTCTACAGGTAATTCACCTGAGCGGTTCTAATTGCGTTATCGGCTCCATTAGAGTTTTTCTTAAAGATCTGGTCGAATTCAAGCGAAAAACCCGGCAAAATCCCATGTGTCCGCAAATAATCCAGAGCAATGCATTTCGAATCCCGGCCGCGGCGGCCGCATCTCGATGGAGGCGAAATGCAAAAACGCCCGTGTGCTTGCGTTGTAGTGCACGTTAAAGAACCCCAGGTGGTCAAAATTAATCCGGAGCCCTCCACTACGGCGTGCCTCATAATCAGAACTGGTTTTGGCACGTAAAACCTCAGAAAGAAGAAGAAGAAGAATGCATTTCGATGGCTTCTATATACCGGGTGTTAAAATTGCCACAGGCGATTTTTAAAATTTCCGTAAAACTTAAAAATGAACACCCTGCATTTTGACAAAAGCCAGAGATTAATTATTTGCGCATAACTGAAGACTACGAATAAAGAAAATCAATTAAAACAATAACAAATGAAGGATGCAACACAAATGTTTAGTGGTTCGCGCAGTTATTTTTTTTTAAAGACCATTCATACAACGTTCAACGAATCGCCCATGGTGCCAACTACACAATCAAAAATAAAGGAATCTTAAACAAATAGGTCTCTGAGGATGCCTGCGAGTGGTCACAAAACGTGTACCACGTGTTTCAGCGAAGATTTTAAGTAATTCTTAAACAAAATGCAGCCGTGATACAGGGACTTCTTTCTGGCACTACTAGCGCCAGCAGACAGTAAGTTGACATAATCACAAGCTCTCTCTCTCTCTCTCTCTCTCTCTATATATATATATATATATATATATATATATATATATACGTGTCTTGCAAAACACTGGTGGAATCTTCTAAACTAATCACATAAATGTTAATTATTGTATATATATATATATATATATATATATATATATATATATATCATTAACATTATTATTATTATTTGTTTACAAGATTCCATCAGCGGTTTTCAGGACACGTGCATGTATAGTAGGAATTCCGGGTTTATATACTACCAGCTTCTCCGAGATATTCATCTCCAAAATCTTCGTAGCCCATCGTCTGCTCCATTGTTTTGCCTCGCATTGCGCAAGGAAGGCTTTCTAAAAAAATAAGCGGAACAATTATGCACTTCGTCGTAAGTTTGTCGGCATTTTGTCGACTCAGACTGAGTCGACTCAGTCTGAGTCGATGCGCCTCGAGCGCTGATTGGCAGCGCTCAACGCGCTGCAACACGCTCTGAAACTGTAACACGTTCCCCAAAGTAAACAATTAAAAAAAATATCGAATTTTAGTAATTTGCTATGATTGTCACACAGTTTACGTGTGTTGACGCGAATATTGCGTTACCGAAAAGATCATCTCTCTTTAAATTTAGTGAACTGATTTAGGTGATCGCTAAAGTTTTCTCTGAAACACACTGTTTGTACAGTAAGGCCCTATTGAAATTGGGCGACAAGTTGGCCACTACTCTCCCCAACCGCGCAAGAAACATGTCGTTGGCAGCGTTGTCACACAGGAGGACCAACAAATGCTGGAAAACACGTTCTGAAGGAGCGCCACCGACTAGTTGAGAGAGAAGCGTGCCAAACCAACACCATCTAGATAATATATTTCTAGGTGGCGCTGGCTAATAAGACTAAAGTTATGCAATACAGGCCCTTTCACCTTATACACGCGTATTTTTCCCTATTAGAAAGTCAATATTCGCCACAACAGCGCGGTGCGTTTATCGCGTTTGCCGTGTTTTGCGCGTGGCATTTGGCGCCCGTGCTCGTGTGGCCAGAATGTATAGTGTAATAAGCCGGTCTTTAATCAGGAGTTTGGCGCGTTGACTGCGGTCGTTGTCTTGTATTACTGGTGGACTACAGACGTATAGTACAGAACTGCCATGCATAGTATAACAATATTACATGAAATGGATATAAACAGCAGGAGGCAGAGGAGAGGGAAAGAGGTATGGTGTGTCAGGGCCAAAAAGAAAACATCGATAGATAAAGGTAAGCAGAGATGTAGGAGAAGTAAGCAGAGGTAGGGAGTTCACGAGTAGCCACGTATAGATAGGTAGGTCACGATGATTTCGGCGGATAATAACCAAAGGCTGCGGAGGCGCAATGCTGCCACATCACAGTCGCTCGGCCGTATAGTACGAGTGATATTTTTTTCCTCTTTTTTTTTGTGCCTATACGAAGCGCACTTCATAAAAAACATGCCTAATAAGGGCAGCTGCGGGACCTCGTCTACCAGTCATGGAGCGACTGTACGGCCGCCTTCAATGCTATGTAAAGCACAAGAGCTTTGCGTTCCGAAGTACGTCTGCGCCATCTATCGGCAGACGTGTGTCTGACACAGCTCGCTTCTAAGCATGCGCTGTGAAATGTCAAGGTTGTGGGTACTCGCGCGTCTCGCTGCTCGATTAAGACGGCCGCAACGAAGGGTGGTGGGGCCCGAGAGGTGATGCAGACGTCATTAGCCGCTGCTGAAGCCACGTGACGGAGGCTGTAAGCCATGCAAGAAGGAAATAAAGGAGCATTATGTCACGAAGACAGCATTCGCAAGCCAGCTCTCCGTGAAGTTCATCCCTTCCGCTTTTTTCCTCCCAAAAACGTCGGCCCGACACGTGACCCTGTGCTCGGCGGTCTGGGCCCAGCTAAGCAACCATAGCCCAGCGTGCTTGGTTCCTGGTAGGTCTTAATTGACTCGCACTTGTTTGGGGGTGCCCCGACAATCACTCTGGGCTCATTTTCTACCGGCATGCTCGTGGAGCTTCGGTCATTTATTGTAACATGTGCACTTACAGTCTTCATTGCTACGTGCGAATGCGGCAGCCGCGGGTTGCTGTCGCAGCCGTTGTCTTTTCGGTAAAGCGCATGTTGAGCATGTTGGTGGAAGACACCATAGCTTACAATTACATTGTCACGTGCTGTACCGACTTTTTCTGGCTTCAAAATGATCCCATGACGCTCCCTCCAAGTTTTCTTTTTTTTTTCTTTTCCTTCACCCTGTAAGTACTAGCTGTAGCTACACCAAGTCTTGGCTTGTTGAATACGTTAGAGGTAGAGCTGATTGCAATCCAAGTACAATCAGCGACATTCGAGTGCCGCACAAGGCTCGGCACTGCATGCAAGAGGCCGGAACAGCGATGGCCGGCCACCCGAAAGCGTACGCTAAAGAACATGCTTGCTCCAAACTGCGACGCCTGGTAAACCGACACCGCTTTTGCTCATAGAGACCGGGGCGCCGGAAGCAGCGCAATCCGAATTAATTGGTTCGCGTGCAAAGCGCTACTCAGTCGCGCATGGCCCGGCTGTTCACGTAATCTTGGGTTCTCGTATACCAAGGACATATGATGCAGAAATAAGAGGGATTTTTACCAGTTGCGAATTCGTGCACAAAGCAGGAAATCTGTTTATCGAAGATCACTCTTGCTTAGTTTTGTCTGGAGAGGCGTAGAGAGGCTAGGAAGTGATGAGAAAAATTTACAGTGGCTCGGAAACTATTTTTCATAATTTCACTACGAATAAAATACTCGCACATTAGGGTACATTAGAAGGAGCGTCTCCAGGCAGCGTTGCGTATGCCCAAACGCCCTAACTCCTTTTTACGTCTTCTGCGTCCTTTTTTACTCTCTTTGCGTTCTTTGGTACGCCTTGCCGATAGTGCCCCCTACAACCTTATTCCTCTAAAACTTCCTGTTTCATCTATCGGCCGGTAACATTAATTAAGAAGCCATCTGTATAATCGCAGCATGCTCAAAAACTTAAGTATGCTGCGACCGACTATACTGTGACTTTTTCACCAATATTGAAAGTATAACGCTCTTTCTTCAAGCGTTTATTTAGGCCACGCTCCAATCCCTTGTATAATTTAATCGCACCACTATGCAAAGTATGAAGGCTTTAAAATGCCATATATAGCAAGGCCCTGTTCAAGTGGCACGTTCAATACAACGCGGTTGGCTAAAGACCGAATGCAATTTTCTGGTATAATTATACAGTTAACCTTGCCTGTACTGCGCTGGTCAGTGTAGTTAGGCCTCTCTAGCGCTGTGATTTCACACTCGGCTTGTGGCCGCCATCGACACGAATCATGCGTCAGAAAGGAACAAAGACTGGTGAGGATAAATATTGTTCCTGCCCCGAGTGTACGTTTTCCTGGACCAAGTTCTGTTATTACACTCGGATATCGTTCGCATTTGCTGTCGCCAATAACTGCGCGGTGCTCGTGAGTGCTTACAGTCAGGTTCACTCTTTTTGTTGCACTATTGATGTTTGCCTCGCAATAGGCCACTTTGATACGGTGATAAAGCCGTTCCGCTTCTGAGCCTAAGGACGCAATTTACTTTCTACCTGTCGCTGCGGCTGCATCTCGACGTTAGCAAAGTGCACGTATACAGTACGGTACCACTGGTTAAGGTAACATATAATTAGTAATACAACTAACATAACTTGAGTGAATTATCAACCTCATAGCAAAAAAAGTGCTTCGTGGGACGCATTACGTAGACATTTAGCAGTAAAAATTGCCGAAGTTCTCATGTCAAAATTTATCTGTAATCGTTCCCGAAGAATTAATTTGGTGTTCCATTTAACAGTGGACTATACTGTACAATACCAGCAAAAGGTTGCCTAACCTTTTTTTTATTATTATATTATTATTTCTTCTTATATTTTTTAATAATTATACTTCTGCTAGAAGTGTCGTTTTTATATATGCCGCCTTCGAGATAACCACAATCGAACATGCCTCTACTACCAGCACTGCTAATTTACAGCATGCGTGCATTTGGACTGTGCCAGCAGCCACAACGGCGGCAACACGATAAAAGTTTCGATTTTAGCGAACTTACGCCGGTGAAGTAATTGTTTCCGTAGCTCCCACGAGAACCCCGTTATTCGGAATTTAATCGTCCGGCTAGATAATTTCGAGTGCAGGCTTTCGAACTGTTCGAATGCATTAGCCCTCGAGGCTCAGTAATGCAGACGATATTGCGCGAAAATCTATCATCTGCGTAGGCAACTGCGTGAATTGCTCTAGGTCTAGAGGCCACCACCTTGGACATTCATATGATAAGCATTTAGCTCTCCCAACTTTATACAATTGTTGCAACTAAACATTTTTAAAGACCCAGCGGCTGACATTGTGGGATACGTGTGAAAGGTTAATTGCCCAATTGCACAAATGTCCAGGTAATTATTGTCACCTATGCTCTCCTTTAGGTTGCTATATTTCGTATACTTATACAAAACGTTAACATAACAATACAAAAAATTAATCAATGCTCTGTAGCAGATATATGATCATAATGATGTCTTCTCTGCAGAGCAGCACGTCGTGTAAAAAAGCCACCTATTAGAAAGCACGTGTCGTTTTATAGCAGATGCGCAAGTTCAAAGATATAGAGGGAATCGATTTTTATCCAAGACAGTGGCTGGAAACAAATTTGTATAGAACAATAGGGAATCAGCATAATACGTTATTTTGTCGCTTTTTTTCTTTCTTTTTCTTTTTTAATGGTTTCAGCGCTTGGAAACTGCATATATAATCCAACTTCCCGTCCGCTGGATATTCTCTTACGAAATACCACCAGTCTTTTCTTTCCCGTGATCTTCGTGTTCTGAGAACTGCAGTATTAAGTACGTAAGCGGCGTCTTCCCTTCTGCGCGAACAAGTAATTCACGCTAAATGCTCCGCGAAACGGGGGCTAATCAAATCACTCGATTTTCTTTTCCATGGAGGCTCCGTGTTCGCGCACCGTTTGTCTGGCCCTCATCGGGCTTCCTTCGAGAACGGCGCTAAGCTTGTTAACTGCAAGCGGGCGTCGTTTATTGAACACGGCACTTCTTTCGTTCTTATTTTCTATGAGAGCCATTTCCATCCGCCCGGCCCTCCCTCGCAACTAGCCTTCCTCAACAGAGTCTCCCTTCCTTTCCTTTTATTCCTATTTGCCCAACTGTCGCTTTCCGAGCAGCCATCCGACAGAGGCACTTACGCGCAAATTCCTTCGGGCTTGTCCGAGTAGACGGCGGCCTCCTTCCAGCACACTCGAGCCTGTTTCAGGAAGGCGCTCATGTTGCAGACCGGATCTGTAATGAGACGCCTGTCGTATGCACTCGCCGCAGTCCGGTGCGCCGCCGGATTAGCCCATCCGCCCAAGCGGCAGCAATCGAGCGTCTACTTAATTAAAGTCGCGGCGGCCAATCGAATGGTGACCGTCGTTAGCGTTGGCCATTACGCTTATAGCGGAGATGCGCGCGCATCGCGGAGCCGTCGTCGCGGATGTCGCTGGAAAGTTGCTCGCGAAGCGGCCGAATGTGGGGGCAGCGCCCGGAAGCGATTGCAGCTTCCGCTTCGGCGCCTGTCGTGCTCTGCTTCCCTTCAGCTGCTGCCTGCAGGGTGGCTACAACACTCGCGCGCAGCGCCGCCGGCCGTTTTCGCCTGCTCTGTCGAGAAAACGAGCACGACTGAACGTGAACGGGTTCAATGTAGTTTTCTCTTATGCCTTCCGTAGAGTCTCTCTCTCTCTCTCCCCCCCCCCCCCCTTTATGTGAAACCGCGAATGGTTCGTACTACTTTGCTACGTCCTCTAAGCTTTCTGCAACACTAGAACATACCATTCGCCGCAAATGCAGGTGAACGACAGTGCCTGAGTTCAGTTGGCTTGCGGTTGCAGTGGGCTACACTTTTCTGGCACAGACAATATATCACATCAGTCGTGCCCCATGCTGAGTCAATAGGGCCACTGTTTTCACAAAAGAGTTTTCTGCCATGATAAACTGAAGTAGTGTGCCGTGTACACAATATTAATTGGGCCTACTTTTCTAAGTTTTTTTTCTGTTTTTTTTTTCAGTTTGAAGTGCTTGTATCAGAAAACAATGTGGGTCCGTATTGACAAAAAGCTATAACACTAGAATTGTTTGTAAGAGAGAAATTCCTGTCAATTCTGATCACGGACATATCAGTGAAGGCTGTCAGCCAATGGCAAAGAACACTTACGATAGAAAACTTTGTGAATACGGTCTCTGGGGCCGAACGACGCTCTTACAAACAGTTGTAGCGTGATAACACTTTTATGAAAACGGGCTCTGGTCACATGAAAATGTCACCGTTATCAAGAAAATCAGAAACCCGTGGGAGGCGTTAGCGTGCCTGTAAGGCTGGTTACAGTACCAACTCGGCAGTGTACAACATCGAGGAAAGGAAGCTGCGTCAGCGCCCATTGCATCCAACAAGCAAAAGCATTGTTGTCTGCTAGATCCAGGCCCAAACTTGCATCTGACATAACGCACTGGAACACGTGGCAGTGCGAGGTATGGTTTTCAACTGCCCTTTATCTCCATCACCCGCTCATTACCATAATTACCGTCACTGAGTGAATAGGTCGTTGGTGAGGTCATTGAATAGGTCAGGGAAATTTGTGACGCCTTGCAAAGGAATACGAGCGTGAACCTACGCCTGCCTAACATTTATAATATATATCTACCATCCGGTCACTCACTTAGCTCGGCAAGTCCTGTTGTATAGACTCCAAACGAGCATTGTGTTAACGCTAGTTATCCAGTTCTATCCCGTATCAGAGGAAAGATAACAGTAAGACTGCCCGAATTCGTAGCTTTATTTGAAAGCCACCACTCAAGGATTCACGCTCAAAACTAAAGCGTAACGTATTTTATTGCATATACGTTTCTAGCGCCGAAGAACACTGCAGTGAAAAAGCTTTATAACAGCCAATCAATAAGGGGCTATTAGATGTTGAGCTGAGTTTACTGCTCACAATTTCCCGCGTTAGACATGTCAGCGATACAGCAAGGCAGTAGAAAAGATTGAGAAAAATGTTCCCCTACACTCCTGACCATGACCTTAACGTATGTTCCAAACGATGCTGAAAACTTCACACATATATCAATAGGGTGCATGCCGTAGCCTTTGAACATGCGCAGGTATTAAAAAAACTTAATCTCGAACCATACGCATGCGCTTTATTTTACGAGTCAAGCCGACGTCACGTTTCCAGATGCCGTCATAGGTTGTTCGACGGTGCTCAAAGTGTGAGCCAGCTTTTCCAACCGTATGCAGTTATGAATTGGAAAATCGGTTCATAGAGGAGCCTACTCATCAGCTGGAACGACGTCATCAGGAGCGACGTCAGGCTGACGCGTGAAAAGACGCGGCATGTGATAAGGGCAGTGCTTCCCAAATTCTGTTACTCTGTAAACTCTACAATGCTACCCTGACATGCATCAAAGCCATATAGTTTAACGCATCTCTCTAACCTTTCTCCTCGATGCTTCTGACGAACTGTACGATGCACCGAAATAAGGCTCACAATTTTCTGGACAGTTTATATACCAGCGACATATATGTCCTCCTGATGATTAAAGCGAGCTTGGCCGTCGAGCACAATTCGATGAAACAAGGGCGAAGTTTGGGCACAGGTCTTGTATCTAACTACAGCGTATACTATAAGACAAGTCCGAGCATAGGGGCAGATTCAAGGTACGCGATCTCGGATTTGCGATCCGTATAGCTCGCGATAAATTGAGCCGTGGGCCACTTCGCGACCCACTGCTGAATCTCTTGAAGTTTTCATCCCTGACCTTCTCCTGGGATCGCAACCCGCAGGTTGGAGAGAACTGGGTCTAACCTTAATGAGCACAGACAAATGGCGGTGCCACACTCGCCTCGCGTGAATCCAAGCGGCACGCGCGGTTGCGCAGTGGGCGCGCGGGAGCTAGGGACTTCGCTGCTCGTCGAAGTGGTGGAAAAGCGGCGCTTGTACGCCGCCAAGCTGTCCTGGAAAAAACGGCGCAGCGCCAGCAGACCTGAGCGACTGCCCCGCGTTGTCTGGACGCCGGGTTCCGGTCGGGTGCCGTTGCCTCCGGCGGATAAGGCACTGCTGCTGGACACGCCTGCGCCGTGTGGCCGCGTTCGCGTAAGGACACTTACCAAAATGCCCTGCCACACGTGAACCTATTAGCGTACAAGCCTCTTCGGTCTACACTTTAATACGCATCGGCTCGAGCATTGCATGAAATGCAAGAGAGGGACAACGAAGTGGCTGACAAAGCGTACTGTATTTAATTAAGCAACCAATGTTTGTTGGTTGAAGCATTTGTCCGTTAGCAACCACTTAGTTTATTTTGTGTTTTTGAATTTTTTTGTTTAGTGTACTTGATTTGACTGTATGTAGCATACAGTCAAATCAAGTACACTACTTCCCCTTCTCATCAGCCGAGTTACCGTATGTTACCCATTTCTGACATCATCTTGCTTTTATATGTCGCTGTATGCCCACCTGCTATGCTCTCAATTGACAGCAGCAGTATTGACAATAAGAAATAAATAAATAAAATATAAAAAGTGCTCATCGGCCGATCGCCATAGACGTACGCTTGCCGAAAAACAGGCAATGCGACCTTTTCAGTAACGTCCTACGCTAGAGCGAGAAATTCCTGCTATTAGGCCACATTTTCCCTGCCGGAGGGTAGAAAAAAATCGTTGCATGGTTCCCTGCATATTATTGCGGCTTACCACTGCTCTCCGCCGCACGCTGCTCCGCTTGCGCGGGCCAAATTGTGTGCGTCTACCTCCACGCATTCATTCCGGCAAATGAAAAAAAAAAAATTCGTCTCCGTTGACTATCCAAGTGTGTGAATAGCCGAAAGACATCCCGTATGTGGCGTGCACTGCGACCGGGGCTCCTCTTTCGCGCTTCCCTCTGGACCCGCGGTGCCATCTGGCAGTGCGGGCGTGAAGTACGCGCATAACCAGTGATACATACACGGTCACCCAGGTTGGCATCAACGAGGTTCATTGAAGAGCAACACATACCCTAGGACACATCCAAGTTGGCGCCAAAGCGGTTCACTGAAGTGCGGCACATACTTATAGTTGCACATACCCATGCGAACGGCTCACATTTTCAGAGGGCACTACCTTCGGGATCGGCCCACACTTCCGGTGGCATAGCTAGATAGCCGGAAAGAAAACTGGTCTGACAATTCCAATTATGCTATTCGCAATTAAAAAACAAAACAATTACTGCATGTGACAGTGGTTCGTTATCCATCTTGCATCAGGGGCTCACTGAATTGTCAGGTTAGTAAAATAAAACAGCTGGCGACAGCGCTGGCCTGGTTCATGCGGCAAGAATGAGTAATCGCGGTCGTTTTCCCACTCGCCCCTCGGAAGAACGAGTTTGTCCAGACGAGCAGTCTTACTCTAGTGTCGCCATCTGCTAACAATGCACCCTGTCGCCGCTACCTGTCTTACATGTTTCGTTTAGTAACTGCAGGAAGATGGCGACATCAATTCAGCTTTTTACTGTAACGCAGCCTTGCCGACTAGTAATTCACATGGACTTTGTTGCTTCTTCTTCTTCTTTCATGCAAAGCCAAGCAAATGAATTGACCCCCGTATTCAGAAATGCATCTTAACTTAAAGCTACCGCTTGACTTGATTTAAATGACGCCTGTCGTGAACGCACCAAAGGAAATGCAATGATCGTTTTGGACACGTTCACGCCAGGCGTCCTTTATACTTTCTATCAAGTTAAGCATGGGCTTAAAGTTAAGATGCATTTATGAATACGGGGGTAAGAGTCTAAGATATTGTCACGTAGTAGTGACGTGACACATGTATACGTGTCAATATGTCATACAATCTTCGTTAGAGTGGTTTCTCTCATTACCTCCGCAGTTCTTATAATTATATGAAATGCTGGGAAGATTAACCACTTTTACCTTTCCGTTCATTCTAGCCGAAATTCTGAGAGTATGAGGAAACTTTTATGCATGAAACTTCAATGCATATCGCTTGGGACATGTGTCACGAGGCGAAGCAACTGTTGCACGATGCTTTATGTGCTACATGTAAGCGCTGGCGCGCCTCATTAAAATGGTGCGGAAGCATGCAAATGCAATGTGCTTTTGTAATGGAGAAAGGCGAAATGAACTGGTTTCGAAAAGAAATTGAATGAATTCGTTGTATCATTCCGGCTCTGGTGTCATGCCACAAACTAACGCCAGAAGCTAACGCCGGAGAGATTACTCCTTTGAATCTAACGCATCTTTGCTTAGACGAACAACTCTAAATATGATATAATTATTCCATTAATAAGGAGTATTCTAGTTTTACGGAATTTGCATATAAAAAGGGGAGGGGGCTGAGAAACTTGTTGCTTGGTTTTTAATTAAGGATTACACGCTGTTAATGGGGTTACTTATAATAGTACCTGCCGAACCACGTAAGACCGCCTTTTTTTGTTGAAAAGAATAACAGCGAAGAAGAAAAATGGTCAACCACGTGTTGGCCCTACAAGCACTATTCTTGATACGTAATGGCGTAGCGCATTAAAAGAATTTAGTTACCTTCCGGAGCGGTGCTTGCGTGGCTCCACACCTCCCCAACTGCCAGTCCCAACCAAATCAAAGCGCACCGGTACCTGTAAGGAACGTGTACAGAGACTCGTATTTTATTTAAGAGTATTATCGACTCGCTCATTGTGTGCCCAAGCGTAAACCGTAAACGACAGGATTTGACTAAACACTACCATTGCGACAAAGCCTAACGAAGTTCACTCGACTGCTGGTTTGTGGCGCACGAAATGTGAAAACGAAAAGTACGTTTCAGCGCTGATAAAGGCGTGAATCCTAATTAACGAAAGATTGTTCGACTGGTGTGGTTGAAGATCCCAAAGCAACGCTGGGCTTACGAGAGACGCCGTAGTGAAGGGGTCCGGTTAAACTTTGATCATCTGGGTTCCTCTGACGCGCAGCTATGAGAAGAAAAGTGTTCTTGCATTCCGCCACCATTCGCCGGGAATGGAACCCTCCGGCTCAGCAGAAGAATTAGGCACATCGCCACGGCAGATGACAAACAAGAAGCAGCAGAGCCAGTTACAGCATTCGGCCATTCTGTGACGCAATATCGGACTTTTTAGTGTTTTTAGAAGCAGGTCTCTTGCTGTCGGCGAAGTGAGAAATGGAGCTCGAAGTGTGGGAAAATTTCTTCTGAATTCTTAGCCGTTAAAGTATTCGTTCTCGTGCAGTCAGCGTAAACGTGTCTTGCTTACTGAAGAATGGAAGGGGGGAAAAAACGTTGTGTGTGCTGTAGTCGCAAAAAACAGATTAGCATGCATGGAAGATCATCATCAGCTGTGTGAAAAGAAGCTACAAAGGAAAGGAGAAAATGTCAGAAATGACGAATAACAAAGTGAGTGAGTGAGTGAGTGAGTGAGTGAGTGAGTGAGTGAGTGAGTGAGTGAGTGAGTGAGTGAGTGAGTGAGTGAGTGAGTGAGTGAGTGAGTGAGTGAGTGAGTGAGTGAGTGAGTGAGTGAGTGAGTGAGTGAGTGAGTGAGTGAGTGAGTGAGTGAGTGAGTGAGTGAGTGAGTGAGTGAGTGAGTGAGTGAGTGAGTGAGTGAGTGAGTGAGTGAGTGAGTGAGTGAGTGAGTGAGTGAGTGAGTGAGTGAGTGAGTGAGTGAGTGAGTGAGTGAGTGAGTGAGTGAGTGAGTGAGTGAGTGAGTGAGTGAGTGAGTGAGTGGTACAGTGCAGTTCCATCTTAGCGATACTTTTTACGACGCGCCTATCTCCAGCCGACCCCGCGCATTTTTGGCGTTAAATTCAGCGACACTGTGAACACGTTATACAGTTCAGTAGATTTACGAGGGCTGCTCCGCTTATCCTGAGACATTCATACGTACGGGCAGGCTCGGAAGTTTACGACATGCGCCATCTGATAAAAGCAGAGTATTTCCTGAGCCTGGGCACGCAACCGGGATTTTAAATGCCCTACGTGTACTATAGTGCACGCGACCAACATAGTGCCTGTACTGCTTTATTGGCTGCAGGTTAAAACTGCATGGCTGACATTCGACTTTTTTCTCGGAACCCGCATCGTGTAACACTTTGACCCCGCCTGCACATTCTACATTTCGTGCTCGTCGGCCATCAAGAGCGTGGAAACGCCCCAACTATATCAAATGCGGAGGCTCACCTAGCCATTTTTTCATAGATGATTCGTCTTCATAACCATCTTCGTTCACCTAAGTATAGATGGACATCATCACAGGTGAACTAGCGCAGCGAACAGGAGGCAAACGCAAACATAACTGACACGTCCCGTGTTCAGCTGCGCTGTAACTTCTTGTTTTTCTTCTTCGCGCCCGTAATGCACGAGCTTGGAACGCACCTTACAATACGAGCTTAGCAAAGATAGAAGACTACAATGACAGGATGAAGACGTCTGTTATGGCCGACGTGGTCGGGAAATCGAACCCGCGACCTCCTCCTCAGCAGCAGAACGTCATAGCCGCAGAGTCAATGTAGTTGGTGCGTGTGGTTCCGTGAAGTCATATGAAGATTGTTTACCGTACAAGTGTCGTGGCAATGAACACTTGTGATGTTGATGAAAGATAAGAACGCTTTTCGTGTCATGCAGGTTATATCGGGGTATCGTTGCAATGGGCGACTACGATAGTAAATGGCTGAGTGAATACACCACAGCCAGCTCTGTACTGATTGGTTGGTTGGTTTGCCTCTATGTATGGCTTATGCCCACTAAGGGGGATTAGCCAGAAATCGGATGAGTTAAAAAGATAATTAATCATGTCTAAAAACACTAATGAGAATTTTACATAAGATCAAAAGAAAAGTGAAATGAAATTTTAAGAATTTAGCTAGGAAATCGTGTTGAATCAAATATGAATTTCTCACCGACTGCGCAGGCATCCTTATGACAATGTGCTATAGCCTCCTCAGGCCCAACGTAGTGACACGACACCTTTTAAAGTCAGTTCTTTTTGCCAGCCGGTCTGTTACGATCCTGATTCTGATTATGAGGCACGCCGTAGTGGGGGACTCCGGAAATTTGGACCACCTGGGGTTCTTTAATGTGCACCTAAATCTAAGTACACAGGTGTTTTCGCATTTCGCTGTTACGATCCTGAAAAAGTACTGGTTTGATCAGATTTCACGGGCAAGTGTTCGAGTCAGCACCTTCACAAATGTGGATAGAGAGTTCATCTTTCCTGTCGTTCAGATAAAAGCGTCGTTTGCTTTCTTATGAATGCATAAATACACGTTTAGCATCACATCACGGTTCCGTGCTGTCAATTTTCCACCTGGATTGCCTCTCTAATCTGGTGGCATTTGAAATATACAACACATTCATTTTTCGTCGTCAATGGTGATGCAGTAGTACGTCTCACTGCTCAATTATCTTTCAATTTTCTCTGAAACCAGTGGCAACAAAACGTACATGGCGTCGCCTGCATCTAGCTTTGTGTTACACCAGCTTAGTTTAGCTTATTATTCCTGGTTTAACTTCGTAAATGATAGAAGCCATTGTTCACGGGGGTCGACCTGGTGTCTGAAGGGGAAATAGAAGGCTCCAAAAGACAGAATATTGGGAATGGAATGGTTTAATCCAATGCAGTGAAAACGCCCTTCTAAAATATTTTTCCTTAATTATGACGAAATGTTCATCTTCTTTTGGCCGCCATGCCAAAGCAACGGTACTTCGTCAAAAGCTCATTTCCCTCAAAATTGGGTGCAAACGAAAACACCAGTGAAGGTCAATATATTTCATCCTTGCTAAAATCATGCATGGTAATTCGTTACCATGCAAATTTATCTCAAGATAAATTTTATTGAAAGCAATAGAAAGTAAGGTAAAAAACAAGAAAATTCTGTAACCACTTTTTGGGGGGATTCATCTAACCAATTTTTAAAGGTTTCTTTGGTTCCCTTCAGTGATTTGCAGTATGTAGAACTTATATACCATGTGTGCGTGTGTTTTTTTCTTAATTCTTTAGCATTTCTTTAATCGCATGAAGCATATAGACCTTTTCACGGGACGAGGAGGAAAGGTCTTGCAACTATCGCGCTGTGAGTCTTTCCTCCTATCTGGCTTGTGCGAGCCGGCGTGGTCCTGCTTGAATGTGTTGCCATTGCGTGCGGTGGAACGATTTGGAGATGTTTTACCTTGTTCTCCGAAAAATTTACGTGATGTCAGTTCATACAGGGTCGTCGGGGAATTACTGTGTAGCCTTTGGGTGCACCCGCCGGGGTTGCTCAGTCAGCTAAGGCGTTGCGCTGCTGAGCACGAGATCGCGGGATCGAATCCCGGCCGCGGCGGCCGCATTTCGATGGAGGCTAAATGCGAAAACGCCCGTGTGCTTGCGCTGTAGTGCACGTTAAAGAACCCGAGGTGGTCAAAATTATTCCGGAGCGCTCCACTACGGCGTGCCTCATAATCAGAACTGGTTTTGGCACGTAAAACCCCGGAAAGAAGAAGCCTTTGGGTGCAGCAGTAACTGCAGTATGAGGAAATTTCGCTTGGCTGCGCAAACATGCGACGTGCATCACCAGCCGCGGTGTGTGTGTGACGTGGACTATTTTGGCTGCATCGGTTTCCACTCGACGAAGAGCAGTGGCGCCTGTGGATGGCCAGTGTGAAATGGAAAGGATTACTATCTGATCGCTTGGCGTGGGAACTGAAACATAAAAGTGCTCGTGTACGGCCAGTTAACGCAATGCAACCCCGAAAGATCTAAGCGCCAAACGCTAAAACATTTAGGTCAGTCATGGGCATCGTTCTCACGCATTTCAAGTCTGCTATGCTATGCATGTCTACGTTAATCGCCTCTATGAAGCCGATGGCGGGGCTCAACACAGCGACCACTGCAGTTGATAAACCAACATGATACATAAGTGTGACGTGCCGTTGTGGTCGTCGGTTTCTATGGGTTCCGGGGCGGCATAAGACGCATCCAGACACAGTGGAGACCAGGAAGGGACTGCCTGACCCTTCTTCTTTATTGCTCGAGCCCCTCTCGCGAGCGCGAGCTCGGCGCCAAGGCGCAAGACACGTGCGCACCAAGCGTCGTCTGCTTTCGCTCGTGACATGGCCGGGTTTTGAAACAAGTCGTCCCGACTGTTTACAACACTAAAAACACAACACATAACATTCGCAATGGTACAACAGGAATTATCTAAAACATAAGCAAACTTAAAGAGCAATCATACAACAGTAACTATTTACAAGGGCAAGCTTTGTCGTCCCATTTTTACACACATAAATAAATGTAATCACTCGAACTATACTACACCACATACTTCACTGCATCCATACGGCGTCAGACACATGTACGGCTTAGTCCGTTGCACGAGGTTGTTCCATCTCTGCAATTGGGCTCAGGTAGGGCTTCAATTTCTCCACATGCACAATGTCCGTTCCCATGTTATCGGCAAGTTCGATCTCGTAGTTCACGGGAGACAGTCTGTTCACTACCTTGTGAGGGCCGTTGTACCATGTGGTCGATTTAACACCGGAGGGTGGAGCCTTAAGAAGCACTAGTTGTCCTCTTTCGAACACAACGTCCTTGTGGTGCTTGTTGAAGTAGTCCTTCTGTTTTTCTTGTGCCAGTCTGATGTACGCGGCCGCAAGTTCTCTAGCTTTTTTCAGTCTTTCGCTCACTACCGCGCCATAACTGGAATCTTCTTTCAGTTCTTCAAGTTCTAGGCGGCTGTAAACAACGTCTAGTGGAAGCACTGGATCCCTACCATAAACTAAGAAGAATGGAGTTTGGCGAACCGTGTCCTGGTACCCGGTGTTGTAGCAAAATACAACATATGGGAGTACATCAGCCCACTTCTCTCCCCCGGCGGTAGTCATGGCAATCATCTGCTTGATAGTCTTGTTAGCCCTTTCGCACAAGCCATTTGCTGCAGGATGATATGCGGTAGTGGCAGCATGTGTGATGCCACGATGTTTGAGGTAAGCTTCAGTAGATCGTGCCATCATTTGAGTACCGCGGTCTGTAATAATCGTGGCTGGGCATCCATGCTTCAAGACAATTCTGCGCTCAATGAACTTTTGAACTGTCGTGGCTTCTATATTCCTCAAGGGTTTTGCCTCAACAAACTTGGTGAGGTAGTCAATGGCTACGATGATATATTTATATCCTCGAGAGTTCTTGAATGGTCCTACGATGTCCATCCCAACTGTATGAAAAGGGCTGTGCACTTCTATCGGTTGTAGTAATCCATAAGGCAGCGATGTCGACATCTTCATCCTCTGACAAAGGTCGCAGTGACTCACATACCGTTTGACATCCGTATAGAGCTTTGGCCAGTAGTACTTGGACCTCAGCGCTTCGAATGTTCTTCTGATGCCCATGTGGCCACCGTACCTTCCTTCATGCATTTCTCGAAGTGCCTCAGCCTGTCGCTGAGAAGGAAGGCAGAGGAGAAATCGACTGCTGACCGGACCTTGATCTCTCCTGTACAGTACCTCATTGTGCATCAAAAATTTCTTTTGGGCCCGTTTCTGTTGCTTCTTTGTGCCCAATGCACCATTAAGCAGATCCAGGACTTTAGCGCAGAATGCGTCCTGACGCTGCTCTTCACCCATGTTGCCACAGTATCGCAGTGGTGGATAGGATACAGCAAGGATTTGGCCTTTCTCTGGAACAATGGGAGGTGTCCTTGAGAGACAATCTGGTGCGCTGTGCAAGATTCCTGATTTGTAGGTGACGTCAAAGTCGAACTCCTGCAAAATCAGCGACCAACGGAGGAGACGTTGGTTACCTTCCTTGTAGCGCAAAATCCAGCAAAGGGCGTGGTGGTCACTGACAACTTGAAATTTGCGGCCTATCAAGTATGGTCGCAACTGTTCTAATGCCCATTTCACAGCGAGGGCTTCCAGTTCCGTCGAAGAATAATTGACCTCTGCGCCTTTAAGTGCCCTGCTCAGGTATAACACTGGGCGATATCGTCGCTCTTCATCTTCTTGCAGCAACAGACCTCCTAAGCCGAGACGAGATGCGTCTGTGTGTACTTGCACCCTAAATTCCGTTCTCTCCGAGAATAGTTTGAGGACAGGCGGCTGACACAAAGCGCACTTTAATGTCTCAAAGGCCACTTGCTGATCCTCTTCCCAGGAAAAAGCAGAATTCTTCTTTAGGAGGGATCGTAGAGGTGCAGCGGTAACGCTGTAATTAGGGATAAACTTCCGGAAGTATGACGTAAGCCCCATGAATGACTGGAGTTCCTGTACGGTTCGAGGAGGCCGGAACATCTGAACAGCTGCCAGTTTCGATGGGTCAGGACTTACACCATCTTTTGTGACAACATGCCCAAGGTAATTAATAGCAGTGCAGAAGAAGTAACACTTCTGTGGTTTGAACTTCAAAGCTGCTTTCTGGAACCTTGAAAAGATGTCCCTGAGGTGCGAAACATGGTCTTCAAATGTCTGACTGAAGACTACGCAATCATCCATGTAGACGAGAGCGTTGTCATACCTAATTCCGTCAATGATTGTATCGACGGCTCGTTGACACGTGAAAGGAGCACCTTTAAGACCAAACTGGCATCCGTAGGAATTCGTAGAGACCCCAAGGTGTAACGAAAGCCGTCTTCTGTATGTCATCTGGATGCATGGCTATCTGATAAAAACCAGACACCAAGTCCATGACAGAAAAGTACTTGCTTCCGGTGAGCGCCTGCAGGGCATCTTCAATCCTTGGAAAAGGGTAAACAGTATCTTCAGTCACTGCGTTGAGCCGTCGATAATCGACGCACATGCGTGTTGTCCCGTCTTTCTTCGCTACTAGGACCAGCGGTGAAGCCCAAGGACTTCGAGAAGGCCGGACTATGTTGGCATCGATGAGGTCCTTGATCAGACTCTTGACGAGGTCACGTTGCGCAGGAGACAATCTGCGAGGTCGTTGGGAGATAGGCTTTGCATCCCCAGTTGGAATACAATGTTGCTCAACTTTGCATGAGCCTACATCCGTACTTGATTGTGCGAAGCAAGCAGCATGCTGCGCCAACAACTCCTTCACGACCTGCAGCTCACTTGAGGATAACGTTGTGCCAACGTTAAAGTTTACGTCACCAATTTGGATTGAGCAATGCTGCGGGTCAACAGCTGCATAGGCTGGTGGTTCATCAAGATCCTCAGGAGAAGGCAGGCATGAAACTTGGAGGATCTGTTGACAGTCTTCCACAGAGAGTTCAATGTCCTCTATTCCCCCTGCTTCTTCTACGACTCCAACTGTCATCTGAGATGGAAGCACGATGGCTTGGGGTGAACAGTTCGTAAGTAAAACCTTGACTATCTTTTCGGATGCATCTGCAACCATGGGCTCCACAATGACCGAATAGCGGTCGTACAAGAGCTTTGTCCCTGTGATGACCATCACACAATCTTTATCTCTAGACATGCGATGCCAGTCCACTGGAACTAACTTCCGCGATAAAGCAGGTAGTATTTGCTCCCTAATGAGGTGGATCTTTTGTAACATCTGAGGAACAGACAACGGCAAAGCTTTGTGAACCCCAGTCGATGATTGCTCTTGAGGCCCGTAGGAAGTCGTCGCCTAGAAGCACTCCGTCATGAGGTAGCCGCTTAACCACGACAAATTCATGCTGCAATGTTTGGCCGTCGACTGTTACAACAGCTTTGACTTGACCCAAGTTTTCTAAGTGATGGCCGCTTGCTCCTACCAAACGCAGGGACGAAGGCTCAATAATTAGCTTGAGTCTCTCAACCAGTGGTGCTGTAATCAGACTTTTCACAGCACCTGAGTCCAAGATGCCTTTAAACGTTTGTCCGTTGATGATGACAGGAACGGAAAAAATACCCGCTTCTGTAGAACAAGACACCTGCTCAATCACTGATGACTGCTCGCGGGCATTGGCGTCACCAGTTGATCGTTTCCCTGCTCTTTTGGGCTGGTGGACTCAAATTCCTCCTGCCACTTCAAAAATTCTGCAGTTAGTGGCAGACGACACTGTGTGACAAAATGTCCGCTTCTAGAGCAGTTCAAGCATAGTTTACGAATCCTGGAGGTGTTCCCTTGAGATCTGTTAAAAACACGTGGTGAATAATAAGTCTGATTCCTCGGAGGCGGCTTCACTTCATGTTCCCTTTGAGGTAGGTTTTTCTGGGGTAGCTGATTTTCTGAGGAACCGCTAGACTCCATGCTCTCCTTGCGCTGACGATTCCGCATAGACTTCCGAGACGAACGCTTTACCAAAACGGGGCGTTCCGTGGTCTGCGATGTGGGAGGTTCAACCGCAACCAGAACTTTAACGTTTTCCTCGGTATTGCTGATCTGGTCAAAGCGCAGAAAAGAGTCTATCATGTCATTTAGTTTCTCAAAATTCTTGTCAAAGAAGTGTTTCTTGGCCTTGTCTGAAAGCGTAGCCATGATGACCTGACACTTCTCCTTTTGCAATACCGGATAATTGCATTGTTCCATGAGGTCCAACTTGCGGTAAGCAAAGTCTGTACACGACTCTCCAGCTCGTTGTGTAGCTCCGAACATTCGCTGCTTAGAGGTTACATCACAGTCAATGTTGTAACGGCGACGGAACGCTGCCTTCACATCAGCCCAAGTAGCGATATTGACCATCTTTGCGTGGTGGCGCATCCATGTGAAATCCTTAGCTGGGAGCCTAGAGATAATGAAGGGTATCGCGACCTCTTCATGAACGCTGAAGGTTCTGAACCAAAAATCAACTTGATGAAACCAAGCGGTGACATCTTTCCCAAGATGCGGTAAGGAGCTAGCTGCGAAACTTGAAAGTCGGTCGCGAGCGTCTTCACCCGAGCTGTTAGAGATGCATAAAGTAGCTTCGTCTTTAGCTTTGCCGCGTTGGTTTCCCGAGCCGCGTTGAAGATTTATCGACGCAGCGCTCGTCTCCGTACTTTGGCAGGATTCGGCGTCCGAGTCCTCACCCGTTTTCGACTCCAAGCGCTCGATGCGTTCCACAATTGGAGCGAGTAAGTTGCAAAAGAAGTCGTGACTTGCCTGCAACTGCGTGTCAAGAGGTGGCTTTGGTGCGTCGACTTCTTTGACGGAGTCGTGTCCATTCGAAAACATTATTTTCAGTCCTTCCAATTCCCGCCGGAGCTGATCCACTTCGGTTTTTAGGGCACCTGCTTCGGACACGGCTGTCCTGTAGGCTTCCACCCGGGCGGCGTCATCCAACTGTTCGAACACATCGATGGAACACTGGGCGGTCGCCATGTTAGGTTTACGGAGCCGACGCTGTCCTGAAGGCAGTGGTTCGACCAAAGGAACGCGCAGCGAGCGACGACCCCACATCAAAAGGGAATAAACGTCTTCATAGCTCACCCCGAGCCGTTGGGCGCCAAATGTGACGTGCCGTTGTGGTCGTCGGTTTCTATGGGTTCCGGGGCGGCATAAGACGCATCCAGACACAGTGGAGACCAGGAAGGGACTGCCTGACCCTTCTTCTTTATTGCTCGAGCCCCTCTCGCGAGCGCGAGCTCGGCGCCAAGGCGCAAGACACGTGCGCACCAAGCGTCGTCTGCTTTCGCTCGTGACAATAAGCTTCGTGTTTCGGCTTGCCATTTGATAAAGCAGTAATATCTAATGGGAACCGCATAAACAAAAATGCGAGAGCTATTGGCGAGGACACCATTTCCGCAAAGTGATGAGGGCGCCGTACGTAAAGGACGCGCTGAACAAGACCGAAACAAAAATCGGTACAATAAAACAGTGTGAATCATGCTTATCTAGAGTGGTCAATCGATCGATTTGGTCGCCATCTATCACGAAAAAAAATGTCACAGTTTCGCCCTAAGGGCGAAGCAATGAATGCGATAGCAACACAGCAAAGTCATACGAAGTAAGGTGAGCGGCTTTGGTAGCAATATGAATTGTAGTAAACATGAGCTGATTAAGTAAGCAGGTGTGCTGCGGCGTAAGTAGACCGACATGAAGAGAGACTCGACGACCACGACAAGGCTCGTGTGAAACGGTGGTGTTGATGAGAAGCGCTTCCCGTGGGCAGCGCGTGCGAAGGGACACACCTGTAGCGCTGCACTGCCGATCCGGGCAGCATTGCGTGTGTAGCGTGCGTTGTAAAATGTGGCCCGACTATTACGAACTGAATGAACAAGCGTGGTGTGAGCGCGCACAAACACGAAGAGATCACACTGAATGACAGCAGACAACGACTGTCAAAACGCTGGCAGCAAGCATACGCCGCAGCGGGCGAAGGTACGTGCGGTCTATCGCTTCAACGGAAACTGAGCGGCGAATGCCGTGTGGAGATAAGAGACGGTGCGAGCTAGCGACGAGCGCGGTTGTTGGCAGAGAAGTGCGCCCCCCCCCCCTCCCTTGCTCCCTCCGGCGCTGGCTTCCTGCTTCCTTGCTTGCGCGTGGGAGATTGAGTGCGTTCGCTCTCAAGCATACGCCGCAGCGGGCGAAGGTACGTGCGGTCTATCGCTTCAACGGAAACTGAGCGGCGAATGCCGTGTGGAGATAAGAGATGGTGCGAGCGAGCGACGAGCGCGGTTGTTGGCAGAGAAGTGCGCCCCCCCCCCCCCCCTTGCTCCCTCCGGCGCTGGCTTCCTGCTTCCTTGCTTGCGCGTGGGAAATTGAGTGCGTTCGCTCTCCGTGATAGCGCGCGTCCCCGCACGCTTCCTCTCGGGCATACGGCGCGCGGCGAAGATTTTATCTATAGCGAACCTCACGGCGACGGCGACGACGACGGCGACGGCGACGACGACGGCAGAAATCCGGTTCAAGTGTCCATATAATTGCTATCGCAATAAAAGGAAGAACACAACCTAACGCCGTGACAGTAGCACGCATGTCATGCGGCATGCTTGGTCCATGCGCTATAGAACAAGCAGATCTATAACCCCGCAGTTACCGCTAAGTAGCTGCTTCGGACGCTCGCGCAGTCCGCAGCCGGCCACTCGAGCAATCTAGAGAAGTGTGACTCACACTATGCGGTATCTTGTTATTACTAACTACTAACCAAAACTATTTTATTCGTGGGCGAACACCGCTTCCAGTAAACAAGGTAGTCGCGCAATGTATCTACAGATAACAATTTGAACGCTTGTCAATGTAAACAGTAGAACTTATTCCGTAGCAGAATAGTACCCACGCTATTACGATCGTCGCACATGTTTCTTAACTATACTGATTGCTACAGCACCACAGCTTAGAGCTACAGGGAGAATGCCGCAAAAAAGGCACATTCGTGAATTTTTTCATTTTTTTTTTTAGAAATAACAGATGATCTCTGAGGCTGATTGTAAGCTCAAACACGCGCGCGCACATCGCGCTGGGTGCTCCGTCTGCCTCACCGGCAGCAGAAACTCCAGTCATATCGAGTTGAATCACTTCAGTACGTCTCACAGAACAGCTTCAACATAGAAGATGCCACGTTATACTAAGGCATACGAAGAGCTAAGGACCCGACAACAACCACCAGTAACTGCCGCCGAGCGTACATCTGGCATAACACACAGAGCATTCGCCCAAACCAGCATGGCGGTGAAAGCAGGCAGCTCATACATGGCGCCACTGCCTACGCAGTATGACGGCGCCCAGGATAAAACGGCCTATAGACTATTTTCACCGCGCTCCCGTGGACGTCGCCATGTTGGATAATGTGGTGACACGTCCATTGGTGAGCCTCAGCCGTCCTCCGCTGCCTTTGTTTACAATGGCCGTGCATGCCGCCCATGCGGCGCAGCAAGCCGCTGTTTTATTGCGATAGCAACTATATGGACACTCCAAAGCAGATTTCTGCCGTCGTCGTCGCCGTCGCCGTGAGGTTCCGTATGACGTCAATGGAGATGAAATCGTCGCCGCGCGCCGAACGCTGTATGTGCGAGTGAAAGGGCGCGAGGGACGCGCGCTTTCACGGGGAGTGAACCCACGGCGGAGAACAAACGCGCGTTCTGCGCCGTGCTCCCTTAAGGGCTGCAGAAGTAGGCGTCTCTTTCCTCCTTTATACTCACCATATATGTAGAGCAAACGCGCCTTCTTCCGACGCGCGAAAGGCCGTGGAGGGGAGGCAGACAACCTTTAGCTGGGGCACCAAGTGCCTATTTAAATAAAAACGTTGTGAGGCGAAAAGGTGGTAAAGACTTCCGACGCTGCTCGACGAGTGTCCCGTTCTGATGTCGTCGAAAACCTCCGAGCCGCCCCCAGAGGCTCCGGCAACAGTCACCAACACCGCACGCGTTTTGTGCGAACGCGTGCAAAATGCCGACGGCGTCGACAACAGTTCTGCGTGTTGCCGGTGCTGCTGCATGTCTAAGTTTATACAGCTGATAAAGCTACTATCATTACTCCGTATAGCTCTCTACAAATTTGCTATCGCAATTGATGCTTCGCTGTTCGGGTGAAACTGCGACAACTTTTTTCCGTTTGTCGCTGACAGTGACTGCGTGAACGGCACGAAACTTTGGCCGAAGCTTCAGAAGACATGTAAATGTCGCATATCCATCGTTCCGAGCTCATTACGCCTTGTCCAAATGCTACAAACACCGCCGTACGGGGCGTGCACAGGAAGGCAGGGCTAGAAATCGTTTTCCTAGACACAGTGGTACATACGTTTAGCCGCTGTATTAAATCAGAATTAGTCATTCACTCATCATTTTTTCTCTAGTTATTGTCAATGGCTTGTAAGCCACAGTTTATCATGTCATTGGCTCAGTAATGTTTTTTGGTGCTAAATCATTACACTATTTCTAATAATCGGTTGTGAATGTGTCCATTGTGCTAGATTTGTTTATGTGCAGCTATGAGCTTAAAACATCCATGTCATGAAGTTTTGTAGTATAGCTTACAGAAAAGACGTAATATCGTTCGTCACTCGCTTAAGTTGTGACCCGGGACCAAACGTTCAGCTTCTTACATTCTCACATAACATATGTAAACCATTCACTGGTTGGCATACTCGCTAATTATTGCACTCATATCTAATAGATAACTGTGAGTCTCGATCAGTTTCAGTGAATGAAGCTGGACGTATAGTGGAGACCAGAAGAATAATATTTACAAGCGCGAACCAGTTTCGGTGTTACATGACATACTTTTTCGGGAACTTTGCCTTTGATCAAAAATAATCGCAAAATTCTTCCACAGAAAAACCTTGGTGTGAGTTAGATGACGGTTCGACATTTTACTCTGGGGTTATGGCGCAAAGAAACAAGGACGAATAAAACCTGGGAGGACAGTAGCTATTCAAGCAAAGTTAGCAGAACACGCACGCCATTAACGGGTGCTACACTTTTTTTTTATGCCTCTTCATGGGGAACACCAAACAGTGAGAGCTGTTCCGCTTTTAGTACAAGATCCATAAGTGAATGCCGCAGTTTTCAATTCACTAGCTAGGAAGCAACCTTACTCAAGTATGTGAGTGTACAGCATATTTATCAGATTTTAGAAAAAAAAAAGAAAAACGTGTGGTTTAGCGTCCTCAAACTGCATGGTGGGTTATGAGGGACGCGCTAGTGCTGGAGCTGCGGATTAATTTCGACCATCTGGCGTACTTTAACGTGCACCTAAATCTAAGTGCGGGAGTGTTTTTGCATTCCACCCATATCATCTTCATCATCATAAAAACTTTATTATTGAAACTGGGGAGTTTTATGCACGACCGGGTCTCCGGAGCGCAGCAGAGTCTCCCAGTCCTCCCAGATCTTCAGGTGCTCTAAGCCCCGCGGGGGAGAATCCGCCGGGCAATCAGAAAGTAGGTGGAGAATGGAGAGCAGAAGCGCGATGTTGAGGACAGAGTACAAGTTGAAGTGAGGAAAAGTGGGTGATAGTGAGAAAGCGCGAGAGGAGAGGGGATAGTGCGTGTTTGTAATTGAAAACCTTGGTGTCGAAGTTGCCCATGTGTGCGTGTATGAGCCGGGTGACGTGATGCTGGGAGGCGTTTTTTTTTTTTTTTTTTTTTTTTCGACGGATTGATGAGGTGTCGGAGGAGGTGCCATGCCCGTTTGGTGGAAAGTTTGCCGGCGATGCCGTCGCATACTGCTCCCAATTGGAGCGGCAGAGCTCCTCCGAATGTAGTTTAATTTGGGATTGTAGAGTAGCTAAGCGTTTTTTGAGTGTTATGTTATGTTTACCCCGTTTCCACCTCTCTAGGAAGCTGTGGTAGGCCTCCCAGAGGTGGGCCACCCGTATCGTAACGCGCCCGCCGCTCCCAGACAATCGAACCACCACGGAGGCGACGCGGCGGGCCTTGAGGCAACAAATGGCTAGGCGCGGAGCAAGCGCCATCTGCATATAGTGAGCAAACTAGTCTGTGAAAAGGGTCCATAACGCACTTCTGCCTGTTCAGATGGATTGTCTTAAGAAGTGGATGCTACTTGTCCAACAAATCGCAAGTGGCCAATTAAAACATTCACTAAAAATTTTTAAATTCTTCACTTTAGGGTACGTACGTGTTCCTACTGCGAAATTGAAGCTTAGCAAATGAGTAACACGTGCAGACAAATTTCTGGAAATGTTATTTTTTTTTGTTAATACGGAAGGTAGATCAGACTAATTAATTGACGGAAAGTTGAAATCCCCAAAAAGTAGGAGAGGTGGAGTTGGATGCTGGGTCTTACACACGGCTCTGTGTAATAAAGGCAACAATGAAATGTCGGCAGAAGGAGGGTGATAACAAAGCCCCAAGAGCCAAGACGGATTCGCGGTAATAATTCTGTACAGCAGAACCAGAGCGATTCTAGAGGAGATGATATGTCCACTGAGATACAGCGTTGTTGACGACTCGTGGCCGCCACCACGAGTGTCATCGGCTCTGTTTTTGCGAAATGTACGAAGTCGGGAAAGAGGGGGCAAGATCGCATAATCAATGATGGGCGAGTTAAGCCGTGGTTCTGCTAGTAAAACAACATTGCACAAATATGGGCTGATCAGGCCACCTAACGAATCGCACTTCGGAATGACACTGGGGATATCAGCAAACAAAAAAAGTTCATTGATAATGGCCGGATTTAGTGACGACCCGACTGATTTAGTAATTTTTTGAAATGTGAGCATCGATAAACCTATAAAGAAATGTATACTTACGGCGGCCAGATGATACGAGCCCCACTAAACAACTCGATATGGGCAACTCTTGCAACAATTTGCTGAGCCCCAGATTTATTCGAAGTGGTCGCTGTTGGGTGTGAACATTCCAAGGTGTTTTTCCAACTAATTTTTTGTCATAAATACAAATTGTGCAAAATTTCCTGGTTTACTGTTCTCGCAGTAAAGTGGTATAAATGAGATTAATAAGAGTATAAGAGTAATAAGAGTAATAATAAGACAAAATAAGTGTAATAAGAGTATAAGAGTATAAATGAGAATGTTAAGCCTTGAGCTGGTGCCGCTTGAAGCTGCTTATTTGTGTGTGTATATGTGTGTTACCCCGCAAGACAGGGGTAATTGGAGATCGCAGGGAGAGGCCTTCGTCCTGCAGTGGACATAAATATAGGCTGATGATGATGATGATGATGATGTGTGTTGGGGGGGGGAGTGTACATTTATTATTATTATTAGTAGTAGTAGTAGTAGTAGTAGTAGTAGTAGTAGTAGTAGTAGTAGTAGTAGTAGTAGTAGTAGTAGTAAGTAGAAGTAGCAGCAGCAGTAGTGATAGTAGTAGTAGTAGTAGTAGTAAGTAGAAGTAGCAGCAGCAGTAGTGATATAAGTAGTAGTAGTAGTAGTAGTAGTAGTAGTAGTAGTAGTAGTAGTAGTAAGTAGAAGTAGCAGCAGCAGTAGTGATAGTAGTAGTAGCAGTAGTAGTAGTAGTAGTAGTAGTAGTAGTAGTAGTAGTAGTAGTAGTAGTAGTAGTAGTAGTAGTAGTAAACATGATGTGCCCCATCGTGGCAGCATGCGCGTAATGTTTTGCGCCGTTCACGGTGACGAACAGAACCTGAGTTACTCTTGGAGACGCTGGGCAGCTAGATGAATAATGTTAAGCTATACGGGAAGGTTGTCTGGGTTTCTGAAGTCTTAGTACAAGTCGGTACACTTGACACTGTGCGTGTGTCGACGAATCCTTGAGCCCAGCTTGCTCAAGTGTATACATACATACTTGCTCTAGCCTGCTCTAAATGAATCTTAACTTGCTCTAACCTAATCTAACAATCTAACCTGCTCTCAACGTGCTCTAAGTGAATCACAAGGCGAGCGGTGGAGCACTGCAGCCGAGAAGAAAGACATCCAGCAATGGCGCTACCGGCGGTATAGCTAAGAGCACGCGCGCGTGTCATGACTTCAGCGAACGAGCGTGCGCCGCTGCCTCGACTCTTTGTCTCTGTCATCTCATGCGTGTCCGCGCCCTTGCATATCCTCGTTATCCAGAGTTTCCTCTTCGCGCCGGCTGCACGCTCACACATTCGTTTGCCCCGTCGTCTTTTGCCTGGAATTGCTTAGCGTCCGTGACCGCGATCGAGCATTAAGCGGGAGCTGCGTGGAGGGCGCGCGGCTTAACTCTGTTTGTTTCCTTTTGCGCTGAGCCTTTGTTGCCGGTCTCAATATGACAACCGCCGATACGTAGCGTCAACTTAATTCGTTAGAAGGACATATATAAAAAAAAAGTCTAGCTGGGGACTGGAGCGATTCCTGCGGCTCAGAACTCATTTATTTCGACAGTATTCAGGCTCACACAGCTGAAACTTTCATCTTTTCAAGAACTACTTTTCTTTGAGATGCGCGCAGTGTCGTCCTCGTCCGCTACAGTATTGCCTGTTGTGGTCTCCGAAATGCATGCCTAGAGGCCACCAATCACACATTCCGTGTGGGGCACGAAACCCCCAACAAATAACCAAGCGCCAAAGCTGCCGCGATAGCGCAGTTTTCAGCGCGTCCAGCTCCCGAGCGCCATTGCCACAGGGGCACGAGTTCTCATCCCAATGAGCGTGGGCATAGTTTCGTTTTTCTTCGTCCTGTGGAGAGAGTGAAGCTTAGGAGGTAGCCTGACGACGTCGTCGTCGGCGTAGCCGTCGGTGTAACGGAAATAACGGACTGACACAGAAACCCAGTTTCGAGCATTTCATTGATGTCGCAGAAAAATGAGACTGAGAGAAAAACATCCTTCGTGACGCTAACAGTTGTCCGGTCCGGCCTCCGGGGGTGTTTTTATTAGCAGGCGCAGCTGCAACATTTACTCCAACGAGGATGACAGCTGCAGCAACATCAAGCTGGGAAGCTAGCGCGCGTTCCCCCGACGAGAATGAAAGTTCCGCGAAAGTTGTCGAAAGTGGGAACTTGGGTGACGAATTCCAGAGCAAGTTCCCGCTTCTTTCTCTGACTGAGTGAAAATTTCAACGCGCGAATGCCTTGGGATCGATACTCTAGAAGATTACTGTAGCGTAGCGAAAATTTACAGACAGCACATAACACAAAGGAGACAACACTGCAGCCATGTGTCGTATTGGCTCCTTCGTGTCCTGTCTGTTAAATAAGACTGTGCGCTACAGGAATCATTAACCAAATAGCTCAGACAAAACCGCTGTTGTGTTCAATGCTGCGTAAATGGCAGATCGACGCCTCAGAAGCATAAATAAGCAAAAGCGCCTTTATAACCACGTTGCATTAATTTGAAATAATCGAGCAAGTTACGATTGTCTGTTTCATTCGGTCATGGCAAAACACCGTAAGTATTCAACTGAACGCTCCGTGGCATGTACAGTTAACGTGTAATGTAGCAGTTATGCAAGCTGTTTATACTGTGCTCATTAGGTCGCTGCTTGGTGGTGGTTGTCAGCATATTTTAAAATCTATCATAAAGCCCGGTATATATGATGATTTCATGTGCCACGTGACAGTGCCAGCTCAACCTCGTTGTCTATTGCATCTGTTGCGGCAACGATTTGCCACCAATAGAGAATTCAAACAGGGTCCAAACATGTCGGCCTATAGCTACAGAAACACTGCAAAATTGCTGAGACAACAGCTGAGTTTACGTAGAATTAATCACAGCAAATGCTTACCGTGAAAGAACAAAAGCAGTAAGCTTTCAGTCTAGAGATACAATCGCCGAGAACAAAAACAAGAATAAATGTTGTTTTCGGATAAGTGAAAAGGTACAACGAATTTACGAAATACTATAAAACCGAGAACGAACGCTGCCTCTTCCCAGTACCTGCTTTACTTTTCTTCACTCGGGCTGCTGTTCGACTCAGCATTTGTGTTAGTATTTCTTGTTCTTTTTGCAATAAATACATGTTGTCCATTCACATTTACAGCTTTATACGCCTTAAGAATTTTTTGGCAAAGTTTACCGCTGATCGCTTTCCAGATGACTGTCACGCATTTTTTGTAGTATTCAACATCTCAAGAGAAGTTATCTACTGCAAATTAATCCTTTTTATTATTATTTGTAGCTTTTTTGCTGACGTATCTATTACAGAGCGGCTTGGCTTAGTTTAACCCATAATAATAATCAAGCGCGATGAAGCAGCATGATTAAACAATGAAGCAAAATGAATATGTCTAAAAGGCAAGAATAACGCACAATTGAGAAGTCAGGCTAATTCGAACTAAATTATAGAAACATTACAGAAGATTACTGCTATTAAAGGGTTATAAATAAAGCACCGCTTTTTTAAGGAATTCAAACAATAAGAAAATTGAAGGGAAATGAACAATGTACAGAGATGATGAAAAATAATGCCGCAAAAAAAATCAACACGGCAATCTCTTCATTTTGTTTTATATTTTTATTTCATATTTTCATTTGGTTTCAAATCAAATACAACACAAACATACCTGTGGCAAAAGCGGTGCCGAGTCCTCAAACGGTAGTGGGACAGAGACACTTGATTATAGTCCAATCTGGCTAAGTGCTGAGGGAAGCTTCGAGTATAGTTTCTTTCCTTCTTTGGTTTGTATACCGGTGACAGGATAAAAAGAGGTGGTTTGTTGATTCAGTTTCCTTACATTTATGGCTTGGAGGAGTCACCACCAGACCAGCTCTGTGAAAGTAAAAATTTAACGGCGTAAAGTAAAAGTTCAATGTTTGCACAAGCGTTCCCTTTTTCTTTATTTATTTGTTTGTTTGCTTGCCCTTCAGCTTTTCATAAATGAAATAGTTCACGAAGATTTACTCGGAGACACCTCTTGTGACTTGAATCAATATAGTCTATCGAGATGAGCTTACGAGCTGAACGCCTCTGATTTACAGAGGCATGCACTGTTATGTACATGCTAATTAAGCTAAGTTTCCGCCCGGCGTAAGCCGAAATCTGCATAGAATGAATTACCCAAGTAAGCGTATTGTTCTAGCCTCGATATTAGAAAGAACAGCGCATATGAATCACTTTTTGTATGGCTGGGCTAAGCCACAAAAACAAACGCCAGAATTAGTAAATGCACTTCAGGATGCCTGAGCACGTAAAAAGAAGCGAAGCAGTGGCCTTAACACCTTCTCCTACTCTCCTCCTCTGTATCCTGCCTTCTCACAGTTCTCTTCCTCTTGTTCCTCTTCGGTTCAGGCTTCATGTTGCTCTCTTTCCTCCTGAAGTCTTCTCCGCCATCGTAACTTCTGTTTTCGTTTTTTTTTTTCTTGCTGTTTTGTTTCCATTGCCCAACCCTTCCTTCCGGTCCCACGCCCTTTTGTCGCTCCTGAACGCCTCCCCCCCCCCCCCCCTTTCGTGACGTTCGTCCACTTTTGTTCTGATTTTCGTATTGTTCCGTTCTTCTTAATCTTACGGCTCTCCACTTAAACTTTTTCTTCCACTCTTTCTTCCTGTTGACTTTATTTCTGCCTTCTCTTCGGTCTGGTTCTTCTCTCTGCCATTCCGATGAAATAGGATGCACTAGCACAGCCTGCAGGAGGCGACTGATACACCTACCGAAGGGACGAACTTGTCTTGGCCTTCTTATTTTTTCCCCTCATTTCGAGGTCATGTGGTGTCCCTATTCCTTCAGTATACTATAATCTATGTTACCCACCGTATCCGCTAGGAGTCTGAGCAACATGAGATGGTATTCCAAGCGACATTCCATTCTAGCATTTGCTTTATGATTCGTCGGAGCCTTTAACGCGTTAAGTTCTCGTTTTTGTTTGAACTCTTCTGTCTGCATTAGCTTCAGAAAAACAGTGTTTTATGTCCGCTTCATCTAAGCAAAATTTCTATCAACGAACGCGTTTATGAGTGGTCTACAGTGAAGCTGTGTATTTTCTTCGTTACAGCCGCTAGCGTTCTATCATGATCCGCTTCATTTATGACTACTGAAATAAGCACATGTTAACAATGCAAGGACAATAACTATATGAAACGATAGTTTATGACCAACAATCGTCCTTTTTTTATTATTCTTGTCCTTGCGGAGCTCTCACTCTAATCACAGAACCGCTTTTATAGCTTGGTTTTGTTTTTGTGGCCGTGTTATCTGAAGGCATGGGCACTCGACAACGCACATAAGATGCTAAGTAGGTCCGCTAATTTTGCTCCCTGTCGTATGCTCGCGGCGCGACATCGTCAGGCCTGACTCCATTCGCTTCTACCTGATCATGTGCACTGGGCCACCGAGTCGGTATCGGAGCGCCGAAGGACGCGGAGGTCGGTGAGACGGCGCCTCGGGGGAAAATCGATGAACTGCTTAACGAAGGTTTCCGCGGCAAATTCGCGCGGCCACCCAGCCTCCAGGCACGGGGACGATGAAGGGTATACTGCTCTGAGAATTATATTCGGGATCGAGTTCATACGTTGGGGCGGCTTCACTGGGGACGTTTGGCGAGCAGCCCAGTGACCCCCGGGCATGTCGTGATTGCACGGAAAGAGGACTCCATTGCATCTCACGAGGGGCGTTGTGCGCCGTCTTGCGGAGAAGGTCAGATTGGATGTCTCCAACGAGACTAGCTCTCGGTGATATGGCGACCGCATCCCTATAGAGACGTTTCATGCATTTCCAGTGCTTTAAATAAATAGGAAAAATTAATAGAAGAGGAAAGACGAAAGGACAGGTAGGGCGCAGGAACCAGCGCCCTACCTGTCCTTTCATCTTTCCTCTTCTCTTAATTTTTCTTTTTTTTTTTAAATGTGGTTGATCCCTCTTATATAGGAATCGGTATAGAACACGAAAGTGAAACGTGTCTTCACAGAAGTAGTGTAATGTTTATTGCACATTGATATATAATGTCTATTGGTGTTTTGTGGCTAAAGCGCCCTTAGGCGTTGATGCACCCACGCTGACGCCTGGTGGCACGTCTCCTCCATCACGACTACCAACGTCGATGACCATGAGCAACCGTCGTGCATATGGAAGCTGCACTACGCTGCACACGCTAGCACAACGCGAAAGACGAAGCACGTAACTGACACACTAATACAACGCGCAAGACAAAGCACGTAACTGAATCGTCACCGAGTCAAATCAGCGCGTACAGCGCGTCGTAATTGCAGCCTCCGCGATCAACTTCAGAAACATTTTCAGAGCTAATTGCGGAGGCCACGCTCCGCTGTGCTGAGTACGGTGAACGCCACCTAGGTGGCGTTGGTAGTGCTTCTTGATGCCAGCGTCCCTTCGAATGCTGGCATCGAGGCGTCGTAGTGCTGAGACCACCGAAGCGTTCACTGTCGGTGCGCGTTAGTGTCATAATGCAGTACTTCTCTTTTCTGGTCGTAGGCGGCGGCACCGCCCCGAGCAAGAGCGCGGGTACACGGAGGAGTGTTAGATATATAAGGCGCGTCTGTGTAGCTCTCTGCAAATGCGTTTGTGGCGCAATGGGTTAAACGCTCGGCGATCTATCATCGCGGACCGAGAGGTCGTGGGTTCGATTTCAAATTTTGCATGTTTGTGGAACTTTTTCTTCTGGTTTCTTTCTTTGTATTATGTTCGTGTACATTGTAAGCTGACGTATTTCCGTGACGGAAATACGTCAGTGAAGTCTTGGTGGACCCCGGCATAAAACACTTTCGTGTTAAAAAAAGCGCTGGAAACGCATTAAACGTCGATATTCCAACTAGCCCAACTGTTCGCTTTGATTACTATGGAGACAAATTGTGGAATGCACGGTGTTTCTATGGCGGGGCTTCCTCGTAGGCACAGAGCGTTACCAGTCTTCCTTCTTCAGGTGAGGATTATCGAAGCTCGCGGTCTAAGGCTGGATTCTTACAGCCTTGTTTTAATTCTTGCACAATAAGCATAGCGGTCTGTGCAAAAATCTCCCAAGCAACGAACCCCTGGAAAGCCGGACGCCTAGCTGACGGGTTGCTTGTATCCGTCGTATAAACCGGTGGTTGTCTGGCGGTGGGGATCGAACAATGCACCTCCTGCAGACTGGAACACCCTCCGCGTTGCCACCACCGCCCCGTTGCGTCATGGTTCACAACGTGCTCTTCAGAGCTGAAACACTCCGAGAGAGATTAGCAGAAATTCCCGTCTTCTGTCATGATCGGGGCTTTCTTGGGAGCAAGAGGCCTACGGGTCTGTTCTGCGACAGCTGTGGCTGCCACTCGGTGACAGGCCTGGTCCACTGGCACCGGAAGCAACAAGACGTGGAGATAAATCACTGAGGGGCGAAGCCCCCCCCCCCCCCCCCTCCCCCCTCCATAGACCGGCAGGCTCTCTCTCCTCACACTCGCCATCGGAATAGGAAAGTTGATTTAATGAGTCCGATCCCAACGCTCCCAGTGCGGCCAATTATTTATCTTTCTTTTTCGGGCATTGTAAGTTAGTTAATATTAATTCTAGAAGTATTTATATTTTTAGCTCATCACTTTACGATACAATGACCTAATGCGAGCTGATGGTGTCTCTTTTTTCGCACTCATGAAAATAACTTTTTCGGCAAAAAACTTTGCCAGAGACTCAAGCCTGAGCAGCGTGAAATAGTATTTGCCACCGATAGAAATAAAACTGAGAAAAAAAGTATCTTGATCATAACAACTCAGCAGCACTGCGTCGTGCCTACTCGGCGTTTTCCATAAAGATAACTTAAATAAATGTGAAGAGAACCCGCACCCTCAAAGGTATAGCATGTTTAAAGCCTTTTGAAATAAAATTAATAGGGTTACAATACCCAGAAGCAAGTTTAGAGAAAAAATCTGTTAGGGCGAGTAAAGTTGAACGACGGAAGTATGATGAGAAAAGCGCCCTTCCCTCGGCTATGCTTACGGCTTCGTACGCGCCGACTTTGCCATCGTGTCAGTGAGGATCGCTTGTCCACGCTGCGCCTAAATGAGTTTGCCTGACGTCATTCCGTGTATAGTGCATCGCATCATACAATAATCTGATCTAAGATTGGCAAAAGCGTTTGTGCGTGTTTGAATGCAAACGAAAGGCGGTCGTTTTTGGCCAATTGTAGAACTCCTGACGAACGAATTGATTTCTGAATGGGACCCCCCCATACGTGCGTCGCCGTGTACGCTGCTCACGTCTCCTCGAGAACTTCCCAAACCTATCAGACAGCTGCACTTTCCATCGTCGTGGGCCTGGCCTGTCTACTGAGCAGAGGGACCAAACGCGAGCCGTGATCCGCGAACTCTGCGAAATCGCTGTGGCCTGCGCGCAGCTGCTTAAGCACCGTCTAAATACCCTTCCGAGACGAACCCGCAGGCCGCCGTTTCTTCTCCAAATGCATGTTTCCCGCACATTTCCCTTTCGCTCGTTCCCTGTGACGTTCGATCGTGCTGCCAGACTACTGTGACGCCGTCGGAAGAGACCTCCGAAGAGGATGCGCGGAGAACGCGGCTCGTGACGCGGCCAGCGAGCCGTGGATGAGGCGACGCGCGCCAGCGGCTGTCTCGGGGCATGACAGTGCGCGGCTGCCTCGAACGCGTCAGCACCGCGCGTGGCTGCGGCTCATCGGGGCGGAGGCGCGTGCCACCGCCCGCGGTGCGCGTCCGGCCCCACCCAGTGTGTTACGCCGCCGTGGGTCCTCTGCCGACGCCAGCAGACACGACGTTTGCGTTCCGTGCACTTGACAGCTGTCCGCTGGGAAAGAGCGAAATTCCACGGGGACAAAGCCGCTCTGGGAAAAAAAAAAAAGCTTTGCAAAACTCGCACACGCTTGCAGCGCATTCGACACGCTCGCTGGGAAAAACGTTTCGTCCGGAGGAAATATTTCGAACAGACAGGTTGAACTGCAGTAAAATGCGCTTTGGTCGAAAACTGGCGATCTTGCGCTTTTGTGTCGCCACAGACGTCACGCGCAACCAAAAGTATCAATGAAGCTCACATCAATGAAGCGTATGTGCGAGTGGACCTTTTGGTAAATGTGTAGGAGAGGTCGGTACCACATACACGGAGCAGTCCGTCGTCAAGCAAAGTCGCAAGTTCACCGATATTTTCTATCGAAAGCAGTCGTGCAGCTTAGGCGACTTCGTACCACACAGTAGTCAGGTGTTATCTGAATGGCTGAGAGTGCCGACCTCCGCGTACAGCGCTCGGGCGCGATGGTATACCATGGCGCCGCCTGCCGCCAGCGCCTGAATGACGTGTTAAGTTGGATTACGTGCCGGAGCGTCTGCTTAAGCGTCGTCGCGTGATTCGTTTTTCGTCGTACTTACGCGGAATTTCGCTTGGTTTTAGTAGTTTTACGCGGCGGCGCCTGTTCTATGTTTTCATTTTAAGGTCCTACACGCTCTATGAGAATATCCGCCGCATATCCGTGCCTGTTTTGGCTAAAGTTTGCTCTACGTAGTACGCAGAAATAGAAACCTCAATAGCTTTTACAGAAGCTCAAATGTCTTTAAATCCCGGTGGCAAATTTTAAAGCGCCCTCATATAAGCTACAAAAGAAGTTCTATTCGCATGTGTGAAGCAGTCGAATACTTGAAGCGAGATATGCGGCGACTGATGCAGCCACTCATGCGCGTGGCAAAGCGCCATAGCTCGTAAATCGCCGGCCTTTATAGTTGGTTTGAACATGTGAAGGGTTCTCCTCGTAGACGTTTGGTATTTATTGGTATATCTTATTATTTTTACTTCCTGGCTTCCAAAAAGGGTGCACACGCCCGTATCGCATCGTTCACTTAAGTCAGATCGTTATGTGGCAGTCTACATACCATGAAGTGCGGCTCCGTTATCTTTATGCAGCATTAACTTTACGTTGCAAGTATCTTCCTCACTCAACTTACCAGCAATATCGTTGATGTATAAACCTTTGCAGCGGATCTTTAAGTTTTATCACCCGTACAATGCAAGACCTTCCGGATCAGCGTGCGCCTTTACTTAACTTGCATAAGAAGCGTATTGCGCCGCGTAGTCGTATCTCGTTTGCATGCGCCAGTGCAAGATAACACAGACGATTAGCTTTACTGTAATTTTCTGATTTTATCGAAGCAGACTCCTGAAGAGAATGAAAGAAGCGAAGGAGCACGAAAATATACGAAGTAATTGAGGCGGGAGGTAGTCATATTTTTGTTGCGCACTGTAAGATGTACGCAATTTTCCTGCCAGTATTGCGGCTGTCTTTGTTTACGCTGCTGATGGGAGAAGGGGGGGGGGGACACGAAAAATACTTCTTTTTTTCTTTCACTACGACAAACGCTCTCACCAACTACAACCCGACCGCGTCTTGAACGCTGAAACTCTTTCATAACTTATTGATAACAAAATTCTGAGGAGGGATCTTTAACCCGTTCAAGCTGTCGAATAGTATCTTACCAGTTTACTTTTGCTAGACGAGGTTCTGCCGCTGCATTCTAAACTAACAATCCGACAAAAAGAACGAATCCCGGCCTTGGCTAGATATATTCCACGATGAGCGAAATAAAAAAGCATCTCGAAGGCAAGAACAATTTATTTCATGTTCTTATAAGGCCGTCAGTACAATTTAACGACAAGGGGCAATTTTTATGATCCATGAAAACAAAATTGACTTTCTAAATCACGGAATAATGTCACCACGCGCGCGCTACCTCACCGCAGCGAACCAATGTCACGTGATACGTACTATACTTTCGACGCAAGAACGCCTGCAGCGCCGGCACTTCCAGTGGTGGCCCTCGCGTCCAATATTGCGATGAAACTTTAGAGCACCTTCACTGCCCTTCCTTCGCGAGCGCAGACATACTTTCTGTAATACACAGGTTGGGCAACAGGTCGTCGATGTGAAAAAAGATCCTTGGTCTCAGCAGTGCATGTCATGAGTGCGGAAACTACATACAGTTCTGCGATCGCCTCTTGCATGGCAAATGCAGTGTATCGTTCACCCTTTTGCTTGTAATTTTTATCATCCAACAGGGGGAAAAATTATGGGGTTTTACGTGCCAAAACCAGTTCTGATTATGAGGCACGCCGTAGTGGGGGACTCCGGAAAATTAAACCACCTGGGGTTCTTATACGTAACAGGAAATCTAACAGGGAAGCGCAGTATAATTTATATATATATATATATATATATATATATATATATTGTGAGCGCTGCGTGTGCATTTCATCTTCCGTATCTGTGCATACGCATCATCACCACAAGGGCCCTCATAGTAGGGGGCCTCGCTGGCTGGAATGAAAGGAAGACCTGGGGCCTAACCGTTACGCCCCAATATATATATATATATAGTAAGAAACCCACAATGGCACCAAGGAAAGCATAGGGGTAATTATCTGCATTTTTTCATGGTATTAAAGAAATTAAAGTGGTGGCGCTGGCTAACACTCCCAGGGTTAGTTCTAGACTTCTAGTAGATAAGTATAAATACCCCAGAAAGTGGGTGGGAAAACGGCGCCGCGGTCGCTTACCAATTGTAAGAGCATCGCACGCGTAATGCGAAGCCGTGGGTTCGTATCCCACCTACGGCCAGTTTTTTTTTTTTTTTTTCATCCACTTTCATTTCCATTTATTTATCCTTTCTGCAGATAATTTCCCCCTGTGCTGTCCTTGGTATCATTCTTTGTTGGTTTCTTATGATATGACTAATACAAACCGGGCCCCTCGGTTTCCTTTCTTCTTGTTCATTATATATAAACTTATGAGCGCGATGGACGCGTGCGGACATCCTGTGGTGGAGAACAGCGAACCGAACGCGTTCCCGGTTACCTCTTCAGAAGCCTCTCCCCTGTTTCGCTGTCGTCACACACATACACACGCACGCACGCACGCACGCAAGCGCGCACTAGAGAGTTTTAGATTAGGGGGACGCAAGCATAGGGGCCCCCAAGCGCTAGTGGACCCCTACGCTTGCGTCCCCCTAATCTAAAACTCTCTATTGACTTTAGCGCTGCCCCAGGCTGCGTTGGTCTGCATTCTTTTGCTTCCTCCTCTCCACGAAAGCGCTCACTCTTTTATTGCTGCATTAGAGTGCGTTTTATACAGTGATCAAAGTTGAGTCGACAGGTTGTTGTTGTTGTTTTTTTTAATTAGGCGCTTAGATGTACGTGAAGACCACATCTACAGTAAGGTTATGCGCCCAGGGGGACACAGAATGCGGTGGTAATTATTGATGTCGATGGCTTAATTAACTAAAATTGAATAATTAACTTTTTAGTCGCTGCAGTAGGCAGGCATGTTTGTATTGAAAAGTTAGACGCAATCGTGTTTCAACACAGTTTCATTTGGCAGAATTCTTCTAGCGCATCAGTGTTCCGAGATATCGCGCATGCGTGATGGTGTCTAGACGAGCGGGCACTGTGCTAACTTAGGTTACGCAAAATAAATGGAGTGTTCAATTCTCAATATTATAATCTTTATGGAAATCAACAAAGGTGTTATCCATGCTAACGAATTTTTACCGCGGCATTGTCACAAGAATGACGAGGCAGATACACATTAAACTATTTACAGGATGTATTCACAGTAGCGATTGTAGCGCTAATCAGTTCAGCTCGAACAGCCCGAGCCAAAATCACTTCGCCTTCTTCGTCGGGCGACCACGCGCATCGTCCAAGCGACCAGCTAATATTGATGTAGCACTATTTGAAATTGGTTGTGCTCATGCACAAACTTCATGTATTTATGGAAACCCATTAAGATATCAGTGCTTTAAAAAATGTTCAAAGTGTTTTGCTTCCAGAGCAACGCAACTGATAAACCGCTCTCGCACTGACTGGGTAACTCTGCGCAGTACTTCTGGTCTGATGCTTGCGCAGGCAGATATTATCATGTTCTTCGTGTCATTAATGTCAGTTGGCTCTGTTGCAAGCACTCGATCTTTCACGTAGCCCCAAAGAAAAAAGTCCAGCGGAGAAAGGTCAGGGGATCTTGGTGGCCAAAACATTGCTCCTGCGCGCCCAATCCACTGTCCTGGAAAGTGATTGTCCGACCAGCTCTTTGCAGAGGTGGAAAAATGCGGTGTGGCTCCGTCATGCGCAGGTCGTTCAGGGGAAGATCAGAGGCAAAGTTGTCGACGACAACACTAAGTATTTCTTGCGTATACTTCTTACTGTCGAGGTTGCCCTCGAAAAAATAGGGTCCAATGATCCTGTCCCCGAGTGTGGCACACCACGCATTCGCACTCCAGCGAACTTGGTGCTTGTGTTGTCGCAGCCAGTTTGGGTTCTCTTGTGACCAATAACGGGCATTGTGAACATTCACGGTGCCATTCCGGCAAAACCGAACCTCATCTGTCCACATTACTTGTTGTAGGAAGTCATTGTCTTAATCAATCTTGGTGAGGCCCCAATTGCAAAAGTCCAGCCGCCTTTCGAAGTCTGCCTCACTTAGGTCCTGGGGAACCTACTGATTGGTAGGTTAACCTACATGGTACTGATGGAACCTATGCTTTTTTAACACCCTTGCAACTGTTCCAAAGCTGCGTCCTGACTCGTTGGTAATCTCTCGGATGCTGGTTTCTGGCATCGACGTTACACACGCGAGAACGTCAATTTCGAAGTCTTCATTGACGATTGTCTCTCTCTCTCTCTTCTGTCGCGGACGGTGGACAGAGCCTGTTGTGCAAAATCGCCGAAACGTGGTTATGAACGTTGACCTAGATGGAAGTGGACGATGTCGGTGGCGAGCCGCGTACAGCCGCGTCGCTAATAGGGCGTTTCCATTCGTATTGGCCATTGCAAGTACCAACGTCATTTTTTTTTTCTGTTGAATACCTTGTGCCGGTGGAAGCAGCCATGGCAGCACAGCAGTAGCGCACCCAGGATCTCTGCCAGGGGGGGGTTGACAGTTTGCCAATACCATCTAAACAGCACTAATTTCGATTTCTTCACGGGAAATTGTCAATAAAATGCGCTTTTTGCGAGCGTGCAGACGATTGCGCGTCTTACATCTTAGTTGCAGTACTCAAATGCGTAAGGAAAGAAAAGGGGTTAAACAAAAGGGGGGGTTAAGTTGGCCTCAGGGGGGGGGGGGGGGGGGGGTTCCAACCCCCGAATCCCCCCCGTCGGTGCGCCACTGCAGCACAGTGGGTCCTAACGCTTTTCTTGATTGTCGCTCGACGGGCAGCGCTATTGCAGGAGCAGTCTACGGCAATTAAGCTAACACGTTGACAAGATAATGTCCCAGTGTGATCTCAAATCGCAAAGAAAATATGCCGTAAAATTAACTTCCGCCGATCGGCTGTAGCCCAATAAAGCCTACTGCGTACATCACACCACGCTTGTTGTACCTTGATTTCGCCAGCCCAGAGTGAGAGAGGGGCAGTTATCAATTTTGACTATGCCTCCACCCCGTTGTACACAGCAGGCAGGTCACAAAAGGGAGGAGCTTTGCGCCGGTCCTCACTGTCTTGCATGCGTAATCATGCGAATGGCAATTAAACTTCGCAGTTTGATATCTCGGTACACGGATGTGATGTGCTAGAAGGATTCTGCAAAATGAAACTGTGTAGAAACACGATTGCGTCTAAATTACTGCAGCCACCAAAAAGTTAATTATTCAATTTTAGTTAATTAAGCCACCGACATCAATAATTACCACCGTGTCCCGGTGGTAATTCTGTGTCCCGGTGGGCGCATAACCTTACGTAGAGGTGGTCTTAACGTACAACTAAGTGCCTAATTTTTTTAAAAAACCTGTCTACTTAACTTTGATCACCCTGTATATAGAAAGCAACGGTGCACAGAACTTCGCCCGTTCTACTCGCCTAGTGCGGTTCGCTTTCTCGAGTTCAGTAGCGGATTGGAGAAAAGAGCTTGGTGAGGGATTAGTAAATAAGGACTTAAATTTGAAATTTCATTTCAAAAAACGATAACATAAGCAAGTTGATTGCCGCCACTCACCTTTTTTTTTTTTTTTTTTTTTCAAAACAACGGTCAGCAGAGCAAGTGGACAGGTTTAACACATTTACCATTAGTTAAATAATGCCGATCTCCTAATCGTCTTTTTTTTTCCTTTCTGCTTGTCGGATTTAGTTCACAGCTTTGCTTCATTTTAGAGTGATTCTTGATATACTTAAAATATCTCAATTGCTCAAACGAGGACTAGAGGGTAGAGACACGGACTATAGTGCTTACTTTCAACTTGAAACTGTGCGCTAGTCTGCGTCCTTGTCTGTTTTGCGCATTATATTCTTCCTAAAGCATTACGAACCAACTAGCCCAGCAACAGTTCTTGTATAGCGTGATGCGTTGGATAGAAACCTATAGAATACAACAGCTTCATAGGTCCGTTGCCTTCGGCTATATAGTTGGTCAATAATTATCGACGCAGTACAAAGGAAAACGAGGCGCTGCGCTTCCTTCTCTGCTTTCAGTTTGCGCCCAGTTTTTGTGATGAATCTAAATGGAAGGTTGTACTCGGCGCCGGGCTGGTTGGCAGAACGCCAAACACGCATATCAACTAGTCTATATGCGATGCAAGGGCGCAGTCATACATCATATTCACTTGTCATGCTGCCGCTGCTATGCGTAGGACAAGCAGGGAGGTACTTGAATGAACGCCTTCGAGAACACGCTTATTCACTCCAGATGGCGGCAGCGTTCGGAAGTTTCAGCAGTCCCGTGTGATACAAAAATATATAGAAAGGAAAAGAATACGACATATGGGAATCGTTTATAATTCCAAAGAGAGGCAAAGAGCGTGTAAGGGCTTCACCGCTGTCGTTTGGGATTGAAGTACGGTGTCAAAATTAGATTGTCGCTGGTCGCATGCGCGCCTTTCTTGTGTGCTTTTTTTTTTCAGCCAACATATGTTAATGTCATGGTCCTCATCAAGGCTCTGTACCATGCGAAACTAGTTGTCTTAAGCGAGAAATTATTACCATCACGATGTAATGACGACAATAAAAATGTAAAAGTTCGAAGAAAAAAAAACAGACTCCGCAGCAGCTGTCGAACCAACACTCTTCCATTGCAAGGTAACGCTCCAGCTACTGCGCCAAAACATAATTTTCTTTATACAAGGTATTTATTGTAGTGAGTGTATATTATGTGCGAGTACTACATGGGCACCAGCCATTACATCAGACTTCAATGGTTTGAAAATTACCTGCAAAGCACGCACTGCGTAACCGGCAAAAGAGAAAAAGCAGCAAGCATATTTGCACCTAAAATGGAGGCAAGGACTTGGAAGCGATCAAGAGTTACAATCAAGCCGGTTGAAAATGCATTTGACGGTAGATGTCTTTCAACTGAACTATCATTTGACTAAAATATCTAGGCAGCAATCTGTTAAGCATTGTGCTTTAACATGTCTTCCATAAATTATGTGGTCCGATAACAAAGAAATAAACAAATCAAAAGGCAAGTCATCTTCATGGAGCACAAGCGGATTCAAAGCGAAGCCTTTCACCAAACTCTTCTGCAGGACGTCTAAGAACAATGATCTACCCTTTCGGCGAAGCGCGAGCGCTAAAAGGAGTCATGGCTAAGGCGATCAGACGTCCCGATTTCGGCGGGACACGTCCTGCTTTTGCCGCTGTGGTCCCGCTGTCCCACGGCTAACGTATGGTGCGGTGTTTTGTGCCGCTTAGGCCTCTGCAGATTCCGAGTTATCCCTAAATCCCTGCCCTACGCAGCTGAATCGGCTCTTCACTTTCTCAGGTATGGTGGCGCAACCTTAAAAATGACTAGAGAGGCAGTCGACAAAGCAAAACATTTCAGGGAGTGAGGCAGACGCACCTGCGATATTATAATGGTTCGGAAAGTGAACTGTTCCCTTGCCCTCGCGTGATTGGTCAGGATCTCACTTCTGCTGACGAAAGCGCAATTCTGTTCCATCACAGGAGTGCACACGGACGGTTCGTAGATAACAGTCATAACATTTCACCCCCTCCTAGAATGCACAACTTACGAGTCGTACGTTTTCTCGATCCATCTATAATGGATTTCTCACTGCGTTGGCTAACGATCCGTAGCCAAACCAAAGTGCGTTGACCACGCTGCATTCATGCCGTCTTGCTTGCCACGCAATGTGGTTTTGGCAGCGCGTGGAATAATGTCGAAACGCAAGTGCAAGTTTACTAAATAGTTCGAAAAAGAGTTCCCTTCACATAAACAAAACTTGGAATAAATGCTCTTTCCATTCTCTCTTGCCAGCTTTTGCTTTTCTGTGTGATTGTGTCTTCAGTGGAAGTAATTTATTATATTCTTATACAATATTGTCGTGGCAAAAAAACGTAGCGGACTCCCATTTCACATAATGTCCACTAGAGACACCCGAGTTCCACTCGGCAGAGAGTCTGATATCAGCCACTCAGCGAGCAACGTACACAGCTGGCTGCGAAAGCGCCCCAATGAGCAACGAGAGGGACGCGTTCAGCACCATAGCTGAAAGAAAAAGCAGGTATGCGCGGCGGCAGAATGAGTTGTTTATGTGCTGAGGCACGTACGCGAGACTGTGGATACGGCGCGGCTCCGTTAAGAGGCTTGTGCTATCACGCGCTTCAGGTACGAGCGTAGAGTGCTCATGCAACGGCTCATTCGCCGGGTCGGGCACATCGAGACCGTACGAGGCAACACTGGCAGACTGCGTCGGTTGAAGAGAGAAAAATAAAGTGTAAATAAAGAAAGGTAAGCGAGTGGCAATGGCCCATCCAAGCATGAAGCACGTGCATATAAACGGTGTGCCATCAAACTACAGGTATGTGAGGACAACACAATAGGGACATGATTTTGAGCACACGTTCATGGACGTTGCTACTCACAGCGAAAAAAAAATGCTCTGCAGTAGGTTGACAACAAATAGCAATATGTAGTGGCACATAGCCGATGCGTCACCGCGCATCTTTCTGTGTTGATCGGAAATAACAGACAAAACAAAAGAAGTCTAAAATCCTTGCGAGCATCGCACGTTCGGCCTTGAAAACTTCAGGGCGGTTGACGAGGACATCATCATCATTCATCATCATCATCATCGTTAGCCTATATTTATGTCCACTGCAGGATGAAGGCCTCTCCCTACGATCTCCAATTACCCCTGTCTTGCGCTAGCTAATTCGATCCAACTTGCGCCTGCGAATTTCCTAACTTCATCACTCCGCATAGTTTTCTGCCGTCCTCGACTGCGCTTCCCTTCTCTTGGTATCCATTCTGTAACCCTAATGGTCCACCGGTTATCCATCCTACGCATTACATGACCTGCCCAGCTCCACTTTTTCCGCTTAATGTCAACTAGAATATCGGCTATCCCCGTTTGTTCTCTGATCCACACCGCTTTCTTCCTGTCTCTTAACGTTAGGCCTAACATTTTTCGTTCCATCGCTCTTTCTACGGTTTTTAACTTGTTCTCGAGCTTCTTTGTTAGCCTCCAAGTTCCTGCCCGATATGCTAGCACCGCCAGAATGCAATGATTGTACACTTTTCTTTTCAACGACGGTGGTAATCTGCCAGTCCGGATTTGGTAATGCCTGCCATAAGCACTCCAGCCCAATTTTATTCTTCTATAAATTTCTTTCTCATGATCAGGGTCCCCTGTGAGTAATTGATCTAGATAAACGTACTCCTTTACGGACTCTAGAGGCTGACTGGCGATCCTGAATTCTTGTTTCCTTGCCAGGCTATTGAACATTATCTTTTGTCTTCAACATATCAATCTTCAACCCCACTCTTACACTTTCTCGGTTAAGGTCCTCAATCATTTACTGTAATTCGTCCCCATTGTTGCTGAATAGCACAATGTCCTCTGCAAACCGAAGGTTGCTGAGATATTCGCCGTTGATTCTCACTCCTCAGCCTTCATGGTCTAAGAGCTTGAACACTTCTGTTCTGAGGCTGTTTACTGCCTCTGCGCATAACATATTTAGCTAGGATTATTTCTTTGTCACGAAGACATGATCCTAGCTAAATATGTTATGCGCAGAGGCAGTAAACAGCATTAAATACATTTGATTTGACATGCAGTGTGAATCGATCACATGAAAAGGCGTTTGTTCTCACTTTTTTCGCGAAAGAGTCATTCATAGTATATGCTCGCGGTGCTCCTGTCAAGATAAAACTGTATACAACACAGGACTTCAGTCCATTTTTTAAGGTGTCGCGGTTATTGCCATCATATGTGTTTGCCAACGCTGACGGCTGCAGATTCCATCGAACTTCCTCCGCCGTGATGCAGCTTTACTTTGCCGCCTCTGGTTAGGATGACTTTTACGAAAGCGTACTCATTCCTTCTGGGCATGTCCGACACACCAATTTGTGACTCGTGCAACTGTGTGGAGACGGTGGAACACATGTTGTGTTTTTTGTCATCTTTATGAGATCGAACGCGACATTCACCGGAGTGTGTTAAACCGATTAGACAGCAGACTGTTTTCAGAGACAAAGATTCTTGGACCGTGGCCCCACGCGTCGCAGGCTTACAAAGCGACGCGGGCATTGTTACAGTTCATGAGGTCGGCTGGCCTCAGTGACCAATTGTAACGTGTTGGAGAACCGCACGTGTTCATACTGAAAGTACTGCCTTCCCTCCCTCTCCTTTCTTTTCATCAATTTAAACTCCCACCCCCCCGTGTAGGGTAGCAAACTGGACGTGCGTCTGGTTAACCTCCCTGCCTTTCCTTTCTTCCTTTTCCTCCTCCTCCTCCTGACGGCTCGCTTCCTACACATCAAAGAGAGCTTGCTTAATCATGCTACAGTGTTGGCAAGCTCGCGTCGAGGGACTGTCTTTGTCCACGGAATCTGTTTGGTGCACCTTCCAGGTCGTGGAGCGGGACCGCCAACCGATGTAGTAGATGACCCATCTACTTCGCCGCCAAACGCAGGCAGGCTTTTGATGCGAGCACATGGAATCACTGCCGGGTTCACTTTGGCCGAACTTGTGGCAGCTTTCGATTCTGCACTAGGCCCCGATGGCATTCCTCACGAACTGTTTAAGAACTGCATCGACGACTTATTGACCAAGCTATGGGCCTTTATTGACGATGCCTGGCATACTGGACACACATGGACCTATGCGGAGATTTTCAGCCTATCCAAGCCTGGCGAACCTCCGGACTGCATTAAAAACCTGCTGTCGATACCTCACTGACTTCATTGTGTGTGCAAGTTGCCGAAGCCAATGCTGGCACCTCCGAACCCTCGACCAGCCATTGGCGCGGCCGTTGTCCTTTCTGCCTCGGCCCAGCTGCTCTCGCAGACCTACCGCTCCTCTTGTAGTGTTGTCGGGGATTGCGCTCACCAAGGTGCCACTAAATGTCAAAACTGGGGCTATATTCACGCCGCTCACAGGACTACTGCCTGTGGATATATGATACACACCACTCGAAAGTTTGCCCTGCGGTATAAAACGGGTTAAGAAATTAACTCTCCCAATGACTACATCAACCTCGATAATGCTCAAAAATCGGTATCGGAACGTCAGTTGCAGTGGACATTTAATGTAGCAAAGTCAGCTTTACTAATAATAACGAGGAAATAAATTATATCTAAATTTTCCTATGCTATCGGTCACGCCCAACTAACTTATTTTAAAGAGTACAAGAAGTATATTGGATTAATCATATCAGATTACCTCAGGTGGGAGGCAGAGGTAAATCATGTGACGTCATCAGCACTAAAAAGACTGTTCTTTCTTAAAGGAGTACTGAAATATTTTTTCGACTAATCATTTCTTGCGTTAAATGAAAGTCCCGGACCTCTGAACGCTAAAAAATATAGTGACATGCCTCAGAGCACCGTTAATAAGTTAATATAACAGCATTTCTAGAGACAGTTTCGGTTCCGTTTCCAGGAGGACACCGCGTTTGGACGTCACGACACAGGATGTGGGAGCATGAGGACATTGCGACGTTTTGACACTCGATCCGGCTCGGTCGCTTGCCTCGTATACTCCGACTAATTGTGAAGGCCGACGTAGCAGCATAGAGGACGACCGAGCGAGTGAGAGAGAGTGTCAAAACTTCGAAATGTCGGCCTGCTCCCACGGGACCACATACTGTGCCGTGACGTGACGCTAACGTCCTTTGGTTCCTGTCTACAAATAAATTAACTAATTAACTAGAAGGCGTTCAAAAAAAAGAGCTGTTAAGTTTATATTTAACAAATACCGTCTATCTTATTCCCTCTCAGAATTAATTAGCAACACTGGAATACCCGCCCTGGTGGCGTAGTGGATTTGGCGTTGCGCTGCTAAGCCCGAGGGCGCGGGATTGCGGTCGCATATCGACGGGGTCGATATGCAAAAACGCTCGTGTGCCGTGCATTGGCCCAGATGGTGCACATTATTCCGCACCCCCCCCCCCCCCCCCCCCCCCCCACTACGCCGTGCCTCATAATCATATCGTGTGTTTGGCATGTGAAACCCGAGAATTAATTCTTTTTTTTAAGAAATAGAAAGCTGGAATTCTCACCTTACGTAACTGCACTAAATTCTCAAGCCAGAAAATTATGTTTAAACTTTTCCATAACCAGCTCAACACTGATAGGTCCAAGTCTAACCCAGAAACTAGACACTCACGCTACAAACATCCACAACCTCTGCGGGAATACCGATTCAAAGCTGACTGATCATTTCTTCCTCAGATGATTAGAGAATATGGAATACCGTGCCTGCATGTATAACTAGTTGTAATAATTTAGATAACTCCGTGTCATTACTCAAAAGCGACTTAAATGTTTCGCAGAGACGAACTGTAACCCTTTAATTGTCGCGTGCACTTTTGTATAACATGTTCACTAAGTCCTGTATTATACTGCTTCATACATTTTACTTATGTCCTTGCAATATGTTTCTCGCTTCGTGTAAAGTTCAAATAATGGATTGAACAACTTATTTCTTTTGTACCTGTATTCGTACTTCTTTTAATATGTTTGTTATGTATGCGCCTTTGCTTCCTGTTGGGATTGGCAGTATGTATCAAATAAATAAATAAATAAACAAATGCTGGCTCTCGCGTAATCGCGACAGATGTAAGCATGAAATGGCTACCGGCAAAGCAGATTGGTGTCGTGACGCAGGCATGAAAGCTTACTGAGCCGAAATGAATCTGTCTTGAACTGAGCCTCGTTGCAAGTCTCGTCTCGGCCAAACAACCACCCGCGGCACGCCGGATGCTGCCGGCCTGGTCACGCAGTGTGGCGCCATCTCTCGAAAGAGGCGGAGAAAAACCCGCGCCGCGGTACTCACGGACCGCTGGCGTTGAAAAGAGCACAGGCAACCCTGTCTCAGCGCCAAAAGATGACAATCAAGTGTATGGTGACCTGTATCTGCCTTTTGAACGTCGCTATTGAAAATGACATATTAAACTTCCGCGTACTAGAAGTTACAGCTTGAGTGATACTGTGAATATTAGGAAGAAATCGGAAGCAATGCTTTTTTTTAACTTGTTTGGGCAGTAACTAGCGTATGTAATGCGGTCCTGTACAAGGGGTTGGCGGCATAGACCGCATTTTCTTCAGTTTTGACTGGTTGCCCGGATGTTCCCGTTTCGTTCTCGTCTTGAGTGCCCGGATAACGGCTCTGGATTTAGGCTCAAGGTCTCTTGAAGGTCGCCGACAACGGCAGCTAAAAGCATTTCATGCCTAAAATGAAATAAATAAATAAAGCTTGTGCTATTTATACACTCTAAGCAGGGATCTAGGTCCACACCAAAGAACCCTGCTGGACTTTATTAAATTGGAAAAGCTACATAACTACAAATAAGATCCTTCCCCCGTTTTTTTTTTCTTTTTTTTTACGCCACAAGGAAATTTTTCTAATATATACAGATATATTACGTTTATAAAGCAATATTAGAGTGCTACGATGAAAACGTAGGCGCCGTGTTGATTTTCCTGGCGCTTCGATGCCGAAAAACGAAACCGCGTTCGTTGTTTGTTCGTCTCTCTCCTGAGCTGCTCGCAGCCACCGGGGAAATGTAGTGGTCGCTTTCTTTCATGTTTCATTGGATTTAGTTCTGACAGTTTTGCGCTTGTCTTGCTTTCGCCAGCTCTGCCGCGCTCGTCATTTGCATGTTTGTGCGTTTTGTCTTGGCCAGCAGTTTTGAAATGAGTTCAGCTTACAGGCACGAAAATACAAAGTATGAGTAATTTTAACAAAAACCCTGCTTATGCTAGCTACATAAATATTGATTGCAAAGGGGCATTTATGCGCTTTGGCGGGAACAGTTCTCGCGAACAACTAGCGTCAGAAAATACATAATTAAAAACATTTTGCTAATCCCCTTCTTTTTCAGATTCTGGTATATGTTTATGTTAGAAACTTGAAGACAGTTATATTCTAAGACAACAACATATTGCTTTATTCTTCTGGAGCACTTTTGTTGCAGTATATTTAACATGAAATTTAACACTCATTGCGCTAATTTCGCATCCCAAGGCTTTCTCAATAGAAAGGCGAATCCACCATGCGACGTAGCTTACTGCAGAGGAAAATTGGAATTCATTCCTTAGACTGGCGTGCCATACGGAATGAACTTGGCCTACATAAGTTTTTCCCTAAACTGAACGTTGAAAACTGGAAGGTGTCTAAACGGCAGGTTGCATCAACATTATAACTCTCTAGGAACAGCAAGCAGCAACTTGGCATTTTATTGTAACACATGTGGCTGTTCAATTCTATTTGATAGCTAGGGCCTGCGCAATTCGCAAATACCGCGAACAGCGAGCACGTGAGATTTTGGAATCGCATGTTTTTCAAGAAAGAGGTTCCACTTGTGTTACTACGCTGTCTGTTTAACTGCATGACAAAGAGATTCTAATATCTCGACAACTATCATCAGTTTGATTTTTACACACATTGTCACCCACCACGCTCCTTTTCACAATTGTCACTTTTACTTTTGTTTTGTTGTCTTTTTGGTTATTAGCTGTTTACATGTGCTGCTCGTTATCCTTGCCCCCCCCCCCCCCCCCCCACCCTTTTTTCTTTTTGCTTTTTTGCCTGTTTATAAGTGCCTGCAGTTTGCCCGAGTGATGCGGTTAGTGATAGTTGCCGGCCGGCGTCGCTCTTGCCTCATTTGGTGTCTGATAACTTGCAGCTTTAGTTGTGGCTCCCCCCCCCCCCTTTTTTTTTTTTTGTTTTTGTTTTTGGCTGAAGTTGGCTATCTTCCTTGCTCCACGCTTTTTCTTGTATATATTTCCGTTCCACGAATAAAACCACCGTTTGATGGTCAGCGCTTGTGTTGTCGTCTTCGCGTAGTCCTGCTGTCTGCACCGTTTCGTATGTCGATGTTCGATCAACTAGCCCTAATTAACAGTCGTTACGATGTTCATGATATGTGTTCATGCTCTCTTGTGCTCTCTTGCTGTACTCAAGTGGTTTTCGGCCCATTTCCTGTTTTCGTTTGTCATGTGACGAGGAGTAGCCGGTTCCACCTAAAGGCGTCAACCTCTCCTTTAAAATCATGTCATAATAAAAAAGTGCCATCCAAAAATGGCGCCCATAAGTTACACTTTTACAGCTAAGCTGCATATGGCAAGCCGATTCGTCCGTCTGTTGCCTGTACGCACAAACTATCATCATCAGCAATGGCTCGAGCGTCGTTGTCTTCTTCCACAGCTGGCTCGTTGGCGCTCATCATTCCAGCGTAGAATTTCACTTCTCTTCTGTCGTCGTAATGGGGAGACCGCGTCTACGGGGGTATGAGCCATTGCCTAAGGGGGTATGAGCCATTCATTGTCTTACGTGACGGACTGATTTAATTTTGAAGCAATTTAATTTTGAACAATCGCAAGCGGCAATGCCACAACGGCGGACTGCGGGCGTATACCGTCAGTGACGTCGTTCACTCCGTCGCAGCCGAACGCGTGTGTAACCTCATTAGGAAACACAAAGACGTAACCAATAATTGAGAAATACTTTAATGTACCGTCGGGATTAACGTAATGGTAAACACCCGGGCCGCACGTTTCAGCTTCGCTGGTTAACCAGTTGTACGGAGTGCTGGGGTGGTGATTTTTTCTTGCTAAATAAAAATAAGGTTTCCATACTAGCGGATATGGTCAAATGGAGAACTTCACAGCATATCGGTCAATTCTTTTAGTTTTCGTACAACTACGTAATTTATTGTGATCCACGGTTATCATCGGCTGTTTGCATGATATTTGGGGAGCGAAAGTTACGTGACTTTTTTCAACCAGATTCCGAGAGAGAAAGAGAGAGCCTGCTTTTTTTTTTTTTTTTTTTTTCGTTGCAAGTATGAATGCACTCTATTCGCCGTGAACACGTAAACAAAAGCAAAAAAAAAATGAAAAAACAAAGAAAAAAACTTGCATTTTCACCCAAAAGTGAAAAGCAGTGAGAGCGATAGCTAGCGCATTATGCGCTGTGAGTCTTTCGCCCTTTCGCACAGCCGGATGAGAAAGCACTCGCAGCGATGTACGGGAAAACCTACTTTGAAGAATCGCAGTATTTTGCCTTTGTCTTTTTTTTTTCTCTTCTTTAATTTCTTTCCACTGGCTTTTTTTTTTTTTTTTTTCAATGTGGTGGAAGTTTACTGTTGTCTCGTGCACCATAATGGGCACCGCAACCACTGCCTCGCAAAATATTGCTGCTCTTCGTCGGCGGCTTATTCTTTGTAGTACAAAATCCTAACTGTGTGAGTTTGTGCGATTGTCTGTGCTGGAAAATCGGCTTTGCGTTTCGGATTGAAAATTCTCCCCCCAGAAATATAAAAATAAAACAGAACATTGAAAAATGGTGTGCGGGGGCGCAGTTGAACGGATTTTGGAGTACTGGAAGCGGAGGTGTCATGTTCGTAACCAGGTGAGGCACTTTGTTATCTTTGTAAACATTTTGTGTTGTTGCTAGCACGACGAAGAGATTCTGATCGTTATCTTGGGTAGCTGCTAAATAATGGCTTACGTGGGCGACGTACAGTGGCGTCGCAAATACAGCTGGGTAGTCCCCATAACAAGTATAACTAAGAGAATGTAACACCTACCGCGTTTAGATACACAAAACAAAATGCGGAACATTCCCTACATTATTCGCCCGCGTCAACAGAGCTCTCTGTGCATTCAATTCGCGGCTACTAACGACCAGCGCCGATCTGAAAGCGCCGCGTTTGACGTCAGCACGTGTCGCTTCCGACGCGCACTTCCCTCGATGTTCATTCATTCTTTTTTTATTCTCAGTCGCTTGTTATGTAGACGTTACAAATACCCGCTATATCAGATAGCACGCACTGCGGTTACCGTTAGGGCTTCTCGCGGTGAGACCCTTTTTTAATCTCGTCCCCCTGGGACTGGGTGTTCATTCGAAGGGCGGCAATGAATCGGGCCTCGGTTCGCTGACCGGGGGCGCGAAGAAGCTTCCGCGCGAAAGGTGCCGCATGGCTCCGCGGACCGCAGCAGCAGCAGCAGCAGCAGCAGCAGCGGGATGCTCGCCCTTGGCGGAGGACGGCCGCGCAGCGCGCATGCCCGGCGGGAAGGCGAGAGCGGCCGCGCACGCGCCGTGCGCCTCCTCCGCATCACTACTGCGAGGCGGCGGCGGCGTCGGCGCGCATCAGCGGCCGAGAGTCCGCTCTCCTCCTCGCGCGCGTAGTACGCACATCCGAATAGATGTAATAGGGAAGCGAATCGGAACAGCAGAGAGTGAGAGAGAGGAGGAGGTGCCCAGGAGGCTGGAAAAGTATGAAAGCTCAAAGTTGTTGGCTCAGCCGGCGAGTTGCTGCTTTCACGGCGTCGGCACTTCATCGCGCGCGCAGCAGGTCGCAGCAGCAGCTTTGACAACAACGATCGGCGCCGCACTGCACGAGAGGAGCTCCGCCGCCGCAGCTGCCAACGTCGCAAGTGGCCCCGCGCCCCCGGATCAGTTACACGCGGACCCCCTGCGACCACCCCGTGCCTTAGGAAGCTCCCATGTCTCAGCAGCAGCAGGAACAGCCCGCCTGGGGATACTCGGACGCCGACGGTGGGTCTCCGCGCACTCGCGCGCGTGCAACTTTCTGACGTTGCGCGCGGGCCAACTTTGCCAACTCGCGCCTCTGGCCCGTGCGGATGCGCTCCGGATGTCGATGGCCCGGCGCGTTCGATAGGCCCGCGACTGACTGAGCTGCGCCTTTCGAACGGCCGGGCCACGCTCACGTGCTTGTATGTACACACCCCCCTGCCCCTCTCTCCTCCTTCCGTCATTGCGTTTGCTGTCATCGCCGTCGTAGCGGATATTTACGCTCCGCGGGCATTATTAATAGTGCCTCTATAAATTGCGCAATTTCCCTCTCTGGCAATCGCGCTAAAGTCCCTAGCGTGATAAGAGTATTTCGCTGCGCGTGGCTTGTGGTATCCGAGTGTCGCGTTTGAAGGAAATCTTGCCAAGAGCTCGTCTCTCGGTGAAGACAATCGGACAAAGTTTAGCAAAAGACAACGAGAAAACTGTTCACCTTAAGAACTTTCAGAAAACTAAGCGTTGTGACTTTCAGCATGTCTCATGAGCGACGCGTGTTCTGCCGTGCTGTGACGCCACCTGCGTATTACGTGGAGCTTATCTAGGAGCGAGTGGTGAGTTGTATCGACCTTGCTTTACTTCGCAGGCGATTTAATAAATGGCAGTTTCCACGATTTTCCTCGTCTCAGTACACTACTTTTCTCATTTTAGTACCGCCACTTCCTTGCTGTAATCTGACACCGTGTGCCTCTCGCCTTAGTTTTACTTTTTGCATTGCGTTACTGTTCACCTGTTATCGCATGTGGAAACGCACAGCTCCGCTGTTCTCTTGCGCCATTTCGTGCCCTAGCTCCAACATTTTGCGATTCTGCAGCCGCGCAGCTTCAGAACGGTTTAAGCGTTATTTCTTGTTCTTGCCATTCTTTTCTTTTTCTTTTAGTAGTTCCTCTTGAATGAGTATGCTTTTTTCTTCTTTCTTTTTGTCCATTTGGAGTCAGCAAGCCGCCCTATACATTATGGAATAGCACCGCGCCTTCCGAGTCTTTGAACTGCATGCTCTTCTCCTTGGGGACCGTAGTTCTCCGCGCTCCTCGTCGTGTGTTAGTGCCGTGTGCAAACAAGGTCATTTGCAGGCAGGTCAGATAACACGCCCGCTTCTAGGATATACAATTGCAGCAGGGGCAAGCCTGGGCACTCTCAGGCTGCCCTTATCGGTCCCCGAAGGTAATCAATCAGAATCGGGTCACTTGCGACAGAAGGCACGCAAATGTTCCCGAAGAGCTTCTCGATGTCGTGGCCGAGAACGCCTGAGAACTCTAAAAGTGGCGATCGTGACGTCTTTGGCCGATAATTTATCTATGAATGGCCAAGCCTGAAGTGCCTTACTGGCATTACCCGCAGCTAAGGCGCTCGCGTTTAAACTTACCATTGTGCATGCGGCGCGTTTAAACAAAATTGCAGTATTCAGGTGTTCGTTAGCAATTCGCGATTAGGTGCAATAGACTTAGTTACGGACGAAAAAAAAAAACGGGAGGCGCAGAGGGGGCCAATCCTTTAATTTTCCTTCAGTTGCTAATGCGATTTCCTCCGCTAACATTATGGCCGGGCAGTACAGCCAGTATAGGTCATATGAAACAAAAAGAGTAGTCCTCACTTCGGCTCATTTTGCGCGAAGTCTGGAAGGGCCGTTATTAGTTATTTTGTCTCTCTTCAACATCCCTTAAATGTCGCCTAACATAAACGGCCCGTAAAAGCGTCGACGTGAAACCACATCCGTCATTGCTTGTTTTGGTTATTTTTTTTTATTCAAGTACCATATATGTCTGCTTACTTGAGAATTAAATCAATTGGCGATTAATTTGAGAATGGCTGAAATGACTATGCTTCGTTCGTACTGATCATCAGAGCCCGTACTCACTCAAAGATAGTTACGCTAGAATTGTTCGTTAAGATAATCTTCCAGTCATTCCTGACGCTTGACATAATAGTATTAGCGAAGGCAGTCAGCGAATGGCAAAGAGCACTTACAAGCGAAAAGCTTTGTGAATTCTTGCCCAGACCCCGTGTTCACGAAACATGTTCTTACGAGATAGATCCGTTCGGGAATAAAAATACCAGGCAATAGCGACAGCGAACATACCTATTATTAAGAAGGTGACTGGCCAATGACAAACAGCCTTCATGGACGATTAGCTTTGTGAATTCGGACGCATTCACAAAGCTTTTCGTTCGTTTAAATGTTCTTTCCCATTTTCCACGGCCAACTTCGCTTAAATCTACATCACGAGGAAATGCCGTCTGCCTTTGCGAGAAAATGTAGCGTAAGAACATTTCTTTATAAATGCGTGTTATGGGGCCGAATTATGTAGCGATTCTTTTCATTTTACATTCTTTTTGCCCTTCATCATTGGCTGGTATAGAACATCGCGCCTTTGTTATCGCAAGTGTCGTCCACTCTCTCCTATGGGTGATAAAAAGTGAATAGAATCGATCGAAAAGAATCCTAACGTAACGAGCCCTAGGTGTGTATTCACAAAAAGCTCTCACGCTAGAATTGTTCGTAAGAGCAAATGCTGCCAATCGTGGTGTTGGACATATTATTAGCGAAAGTGTCCAGCCAGTGGCAAACAACACTTATATGAATGAATGGCGTCGTGAAGGCAGATTTCGACAACCTTTTTTGTTCGTAACATTTGTTGCAGGCTGGCAGCCTTGGCTAATAATCTTCCGAATATCGTGATTGACAGAATTTCCTCTTACAAACAATTCTAGGGGAAGAATACAGGCCCTGGGATCGAATTTACAACGCTGTTTGTTCGTAAATAATCTTGGATATTGGATAATAAGGTCCGCTAATAATATATCCAGCATTATAGAGTTGGCTGGAATTGGTTCTTACGGACAATTCTGTCATAAGAGGTCTTTGGGGAAAAGGGCCCTGGCGCTTTCGGAGAAACTGGCGGGCGCGAGCACTTTCTTGGTGCGTTTGCCCCGTTACTGGAGCAGAATTTCCCACCCAGTCGCGGAAAAAACAATGCAGCGCCTTTCGTTGCACCTTTCGATTGCCGACGCGAGCTGCTGTTCCGGTCGCCTTCGGCAGCCGCTTTCCACGGCCAATGCTCCGGTCGCGGCAACGGGAACTTCCGTCGCGAGGCGCGGAAATCCTACCAACGGACATCTCCTTTCTTTTAACTGCAGAGAATTCTCAAAAACTCTCTTCGTTCTTTTTCGTGGGAGCCGCCTGCATGCGTGTACCGATATTAACGACTTCACAGCATACAGTGTGTCGTTCACACTCTCGCTAGGGCAGCAAGCAGCATAACAACCTCCTCACTTTTTATAGCTTCCAGCTGGAAACAAGTGGCTGCGAAACTTATTCAAGCAAATTACTGCCGCAGGCGAGATGCCGTTCCTTTTTCCGTGGCGCTCATCGAGGACCCTCCGCTACTCTCGCGGCAGTCAAGGCGCCTCTAAATGCTCAATAAGACCATTATGCGGCATCCACAGAAACGAGATCTCCTTGAACGCTTCGTTCAATCGCCATGCCAGGATCAGTTCGCTGGAGACAATATTTCTCGCCGCATTATCGTCAACTTATATCGACAGTTGCACTCGGGGATAAAGCAGGGGCGCGTGTTTTCCGACGCAGGTGCCTTCATTTTTCTCGCAGCGCAAGGAGGGGGAGTTCTCTCTCCGAATCTTTCGTGTGTGTGTGCGTGCGGGTGGAAGACAAAAAAAGAAGCGATCAAATAGACGCGAGCGCTTTGCATATGAGCCGCTGCGCGGTCATGCCAGCCACACCGAGCCGACACGGTGCGGCCGCCGCTGTTCTGAGGGCATCACTTCGCCGTGAGTTCGTCACCGGGCGTCGCTGGTATTTGCATCGACCTCGGTGACGGTGGTGGCAGTAGCCTGTTTCGGCTTCTCCACTCAACGAACGAAGCCCCCTCCGCTCACCCCCCCCCCCCCCCCCCCTGTTCTTCGAAACCCTCTCACTGTACACAGTCCCTGCTCCCAGCGCTAGACCAGGTCATGTATGCGGATTCGGGGCCATTAAAGCTCTCCGCTATTCGCGGGTGTCACTCAGCCGCAATTGGTCCTAGAGGGCAAACTTGCCCGGCAGGCACGACTCCGCATATCGGCAACTGCAATTTATTTTTTATTTTTTCTCCCCCAGTTTGCCGCAGTGCGTGCCCGGCCTGTGCTGCTCTTGAAGCGCGTCATGCGGCGCGGACAGTCGCCGCGGGCGCACCACAGACGATTTAGACGCGAAAACCAAAAACGAACAGGTCGCCGCGTCCTTGGTTTGGTTCGGCTCGAACGGGAAGGTGTGAGCGCGGGATTGACAAAAAAAAAATGAAAAGAGGAGAGGAGGAAGCAGGATTCCGCGCAAGTATTTCTGAATCAACGCTCCCTGAGGCAAGCATGGAACCGTGCTGGCTAGAGAACATACGACTGCACGTGTTACAGAATCAAATATAGTGCGCGGTTGTTTCCCGCTGCGGATATACAAATTACACGACCGAAGACGTGGTGGTGCGCTGCGGATCGACTAGAGTGCCCTTAATGGTCCTTTCCTTTCGCTCAGACTCCATCGCAGTTTTCTTTTTCAATTCCATCGGAGCGAGTTCCGAATGGAATCCGCCGCGGTGGCTTTGCGGCTGTGGTGTTGCGCTGCTGTAGGCACGAGGTCGCGGGAACAAATCCCGGCCGCGGCTGCTGCATTTCAATGGGGTCGAAAGGCGAAAGCGCCCGTGTCCCGTGCAATGAGGAAGGGGGGGGGGCACTTTAAAGATCCCCCGGTGGTCAAAATTAATCCTGAGTCACCCACTACGGCGTGCCTCATAATCATATCGTGGTTTTGGCACGTACAGTTCCAGAATTCATTCATTCAGTTCCTAGTTAGAGCGTACATACTTCTTTTAATCGAATGAGGATAGACGTCTGCCCTTACAGTGTATGGTTCATATCGACAGTATATAGTAGATGCTTAAAACACTACGAATGCATGACGTTTCTGCGAATAACTATTGTTATTACTACTCCAGATACCCCTTTAACCACGAGAATGAGTTAAAGAAAGACATTTCTATGTTGTGAACGAGATGTTGTGGCTTCTAATGATCTGTATGTTGTACAATTCGAAGATTCAGACTTTGCCTAAATCAGACTAAGCTTGCCGCGCTTGTGGGAATCTAGCAGAAAGTGTTCACACAAATGGCCAAGAAGGAACGTCGCGAAATGTAATAATCAGAGAAGAAAATTGGTAACCCCAGCTCAGGCTTTTAAAAAAAATTCGCACTTTTCCGAGCACCCCGCACGCGTATACGACCGAGCCAGGCATATCTGCGGCAATTACAGGCAGCGATATCTCGATCCTTGTCGGACGATTGAGAAATGACCTCTCGCACGTCCGCATTTGGCCGGGATCACCAAATTGGAAGTCGGTTTCATGTCGATTGAAGTGCTCGCTTTATGCCTTCGGGTCCGGAATGGAAGCCTCGAGAATCTCTACGACCGAAGCGAGCCGTAAAGTTTAGCCTGCCTTTGAAAGCGCGTGGTGACTAACTGCAATCGGCATAGCAGCAGTGAAGTAATACTAAATAATAAAATTGACATAGCAATAAAGAAATATGCCCACGTCAATTTTTTCACTCGTACGTTATGTGTTTTGAGTCTCACCATGCCGTCGTTAACCCTTTGGCAATCATAGTTTCTCTCTATACGCCGGTGGCTGTCACTCTGAAAGTTTTGCTGTGATCTCCGTCGTGAGGGTCCGCGTCTTTATAACCTCTTACAAGGTCTGCATCGGTGGCTGTCGAAGCAAACCTGAACGAAAAGAAAAATAACAGGAAATGGTTCTTCGTTAGCTCTTCCGCGGCGTGTATACCAGGTGCCTTTTTTTTAGCTGCACCAATTTAAAAAAATGCCTGTGGCAAATAGCACAATTCTAACACTTCAGCTAAATTACTCAATGAGGCGGACATTACTCCTAGAAGAACTTAAAATGCCTAATTGACTAATTAACATAATTGCACTAATTAAGTTTTTATTTAATCACTTTATGGCACATATTGCAATTTACGAATTGCAGCCGGTGAGTTCCCAAGGCGTATCCACTTGGGACGTATTCTCAGCACTACACCAATTTCGAGGTATTAATTTTCAAAATGTCCGACAAAATAGATTGGCGTTCCAGTTACGTTTGTGCTTGAATGCATAAAACAGCGTTTTCTTGAACAAATAAGTGGAACAACCGGCACATTTTTACCCCAAGTTTGACGGCGCATATCTCGAAAGCGGTGGCATCCTCAGAATTCGTTCCAAGTCGATATGCCTCGCACACTCCCCAACTACAATACGTAGCTTGCAATATGTGCTGTAAGTCAATTAGTAAAAAACGCATAATTATTGAAATTTCGTTAATTAGACAATTCTGCATTTGATAGCTCGTGGGAGTAATGTTCGCCTGATCGAGTAATTTATTCCCTGCCATAGGCGATTTGTAAAATTTTGGTGCGGCAAAAAAAAAAAACTAGTATATGCCAATAACGCATGCAAATTTCAATCATGGACAACCTACCTACCTACCTGCGGCGCATCAACAAAACAAAACTGCGTTAGCATACAAGACGCCCGCGCGAACACCTGATCCGCTCCTCTCTGGTTGCCGCCGCGTGCCTCTAATGGCGCGCCGCTCATCCTTCCATCCGCCTCATGGTTGTTTGTATCCCTCCGAGTGCGTGATTATGGCCGGTGCAAGAGAGACTCCTATAATAACAAAGCAGCGGCGAAACAACCAGTTTGTTGGCCTCGGGCAGTCTGCATCGCCGCTGTCGTGTATAGCTATAGCCGTGCTGCCGCTTTTCTCGGGAAATGCATGGCTGTGGAAAAAGCCTACCCTGTTTACGTCCTACGCGGCACTATAGACTGTCTCTACTGAAGCCAGGTTCCGTTCAGGAAGAGGCTTTTAAAAGCATTCCCGGTAGCCAGTGCGGCTTTATTAAAATGCGCATTTGTGAAAAGCAGCGGGGGTAATGTAAACAACGTCGATGTGCTGTCTTGAACGGTCGTGTTGGAGAGAGAAAAGGTCGCCGCCGTGAAGAGATATGAAGCCACAGAAAAAAACAAAAAAGAACGCAGTCCACGGGAACGCTTCCTATCGTTTTTGTTGTTGTTCCTTTCTTAACCGATCCTACTTCACATTTGTCGATTGCGTTTTACTTTTATTTACTGTTGTCATTTTATATGCTTGTTAAAATTCCCCATCTTTCTGTCATTTAAACACTCAATCATCATTTGTAACCCTGCGTAAAGAATAAAAAAAAAAAGAAATGTGAGCTGATAATTTATTCGCGCCCACACCTCGATGCGACCACGTGGGCCTGTATTTCGCAACGCATGCGGGCAATGTTAGCAAATTGAGTTTTGGCGGTCGAAATCCGTAAATGTGGACAAGGTGTTGCACCCTCATGGAAACCAGTACAGCACTGCGGAAAGAAGGGACCGAGATTGGCAACGTTTCCCGCGAATTACGTTCCGAAAACGCAGCGAGTGTTCATCATGCGTGACATCCGCTGCGGCAATCGCGGTGTGCTGCGCGCTGCGAGGTAGGCTGCTTGCGTGCACGGCGCGGCGCCGTGCTTTTCCCTCTCGGCCGCCTTGATTCCTCGATGTTCTCGGCTTTCCCGCGCGGCGCCTGCGTGCAACACGTCTCCGCTGCGATGCGGGCTCGTGCCGACCGATTCTGCTCACGTCGTCCTCGTCGGCCGGATCCTCGCGCCAAGCGCTGCCAACTTAGTCGGGAGCACGTCCCGACTGTCTCCGGTTTCTGCAGCCATGGCCTTCGACACATGAAGAGATGGGACCCGGCTGAAAAACGAAGCAAAGCCGACCGAGCGAATCACTGCCCGCCGTTTGCATTTAACTGAATTTTCCACGCCCAGCGACCAAAGGCAAAAGGAAATAAAATCAGGCTTTGCAGCCTCCTTTTCATTGGATCCATTCAGTACATAAATTGATGGAATTAATGGACGAAAAGGTAGTTTTCCGCAAGCAAGTCTTTTTTTTTTCTCGTTTTTTTTACTATTTTTGTTTTCTCCTCGTGAGTGAGCTTTCTTTAAAGGAACGAAAAAAATAATAATAATCGTAATCAATAAATAAAACGCCGCAGCGAAGGTAGCGTTATTAACGGTTTTCCTGCGCTTAAAAAAGCAGGAAAAGCACCGTGCGCCGAACAGATGCGTAGGCTTTGGAAGGTTGATCGACTGCCGCGTCCGACGTTTTTCGCAGGAACCGGAAGAAAACATCGCAAACGAGAGGGGAGCTGCGATGCTACATCGCCGCCCTATACGCGGGTTATGTACCGTTGTTGGAAACGGCCGTTACGCCGTATAAATCGTCCTTCTTGGAGGGAGGCTCTTCTCTGCGGAATGGGTCTCGGGGGCAGCTGCCATCGGAGCGCAGCGCAACATGACCTTCAGCGGAAAGCAACGATTCCTCACTTTGGGTCGTAAAAATCCAGAATGGGTGCAACTAATCGGCGGGAATATATGTAAGCGGATCAGTGCGGATAGGCGATGAAGACATTCGTCTAGTATACGCGTCCTCTTGAGCGCTGATTCGAGCACAATGACATTCCAAATAGTGTACGTGTTGCTGTCCATTTAATGGACATCGTTTCTGAATAACCACCGAACCTTTTCTTCTCTCCTTTCTTGCTGTCACGAGTACTTCAAATCCAGACATTATGGAGCACTACGGTGGTACGAATAAAACGCACCGCAAGTGCAAGTTCGTTCCTCGCAACCTTGCTAGATATCGAGGGAATTTGTGTGGATAAATAAAATGAGCGCGGCTCTGCTTACGTATAAGTAAGCATGCAATAATGTTTGCGTTCAAAAGCTCTCGTTATCCTGTCCAGTTGGTATCCTGTCCAGTTGGTATACGCTGTCACAAAGAACCGCATCGCGACGAACGGACACAAAACGGTGCTCTAATGTCCTCTCATCTGTGCCCCGTCTTTGCGTTTTAATATATGCACTATAATTTCTCTACCTGCGCGTCCGATGCGGATTGCTTGTTATAACGATATCAGTTGTGGTATAATTGCGGTAGTGCAAAACATTTTTTTTTTTTCATCTTTTTCTGATTCTTGATCGTCAGTACTATTGTCTGATTCGTGATTTCTTTTCTTTTTTGGTTGATCTACTTATACCTTTGTTTGTATTGACGCCAGCTGCAACCTGTCAATGAGCTCCGGACCGTCGCCCAGCCTTTGGAACGACTTGTCCCTCCTGCCCTCGCCCACCTACCTACTCTCGCAGATCTATATATCGCACCTCTTGTATAGTTGTCCCGGACTGCGCTAATCAAAGCGCCACTACTTGGGTTGTGCTACAACCAAACCACCCCCCTGACTACCATGTGTGGATCTATATATGGTCCGCACAATTAATGGATCCCTGTTGGACCTCTTAGATCATAACAAACTATACGTGGACATATCACATGCTTCACACGTTTCGTGCCGCAGGGCAAACTTTCGACTTAAAAAAAATGTACATCCGTTTCACTCCACTTTATGATGTTATTTCTTTAGAGCGTTGATTAGGTCGGCGTGGGGAGCGTAAACGACCTGGCTCGAAAGCTCGCTGTTGGATGCGTTGCCAAGCGCGGCGTGACGAAAGGGGTGACGTCAAAGTCACCGCGGCTTTCACGGGAGCGTCCCCATTAGATTCTATGGCAGTGGGGCGAGGTAGCATATGACGTCACGGATCGAAGTGTAACGCTCTTGTGCTATCTAGTAGGCGTTGATACTGGCCGTTCTCAGTCTTCTCCCTTTTTCCGTTTCCTCTCTACCCGATTTCTCATTTTTCGCGCAAATCCCCGAATCACTGGCGTCTTTTCTATGCGACACGAAGGCCGTGTTCATGACACTGGCCTATTCCAGCGCTCTCAATGTTTCCTTGCGATCTTAATTGGAGCAGCGTTTTCTTTCTGTTGTCAGTGCCATCATTGCGTGGAAGTTACCTCTTGTGTGCAAATGGGCCTTCAAGACTTGTGTTCCTCGTAAACGCGGGCGCATTCTGCGCGCACAGGGCAAACGATGTTTGCACAAGACTCCTTGTACAAACATATCGGCGTCAACTGGTTTTGCTGGCTTAAGTGCGGCTGCACTGAGTATGCGCTGCGTCGAGCTGCTGCGCTCCTCATTCCTATATATTAACTAGCAACACTTCCTGACTAGAACTTGAGTGGTCCCATTATAGATAGGTTAGCGCCGCACTGTTCTCTCCAGCAGCCAACTTGGTAATCTATATATAAAATACTTTTTTTTTCGTGCGTTGTAATTTAGGTTATATACACTGCGTGTTTGTGTCAAGTACAGTACAGACTATTGCAAATGCATGTAGTGTCGATGCTGAAGTTATATTTAGGTTACTTAGGTTACTGTTGTGCCGTCGTCCAGGGCGCAACACCATGAACGAAAATCGTTTTTACAGTCTTTAGTGTAGAAATGTCCTCTTCTCAAACTATCGGTCCTCAATGATATAACGTTTGCGATCGCTACTCGCATTCACGCTTGCATCACAATATTGGCGTTGACTACACCGCTATCGCAGAAACATTTATAATGGCCCATATTTTTGCACTGTTCTGCAGCAATCTATAAATATAAGGCGCTTCGCGCTTCTTTAAATATATTTTCGTTATCGTTTTTGGGGCCTGAAGCTTACAGCGACAGAGTTGAACGTGTGATTGCTAATTTGTTAGGGGCACAAAAGTGTGAAAATATGCGCCTTTCCTAATAGTTGCCGTGTTATTTCGCGCTTTATGTTACCTTCACGTTATGCCTGTCAAGAGGCGCCCCGCCCCCATTTTGCTGGAGAGAGCACAGAGAAACGAAACAGAGGTATTCCTAAACTGTTCAATAATCTTCGCTTTCAAACTTGAGACAAGAAAAAAAAAGAAGTAATGTGGAAATAATCACTTGTAGTCGACTATTTCATAGATGATTAATGGATACTCCAGTACGTCATACACGACGTTGATAACACTCGGGAGTCCAGCTGAATAAGAAAGATGTAGAAAGAAAAGTTTTAGCCTCTGGAATATGAATTCTAGCAGATGTGAGCGCGTTCAAAACTAAATGCATCTCAGTCCTCTTGCTTATATAGCGTTGCCTGCGCACTTAAACCCTCTCTTGCCGAGAGGAAAAAGAAAAAGTCCGAGCACGAAGAAAATTGTTTTCTTGGGCCTTCCGCAATGAGTTTTCCACTGGAGTGAATCGCAGCGACGTCCCAAGCGGCATTATTTGAGACCTCCTCCAACGAAAGTCTGATAATGTTTCCTGTCTAGAAATGCTGTATGCAGTCTTGTGCGCAATGCCTGCAGTGCGGATTAGACGATGTGCTACAAAATAATAATAATAATAATAATAATAATAATAATAATAATAATAATAATAATAATAATAATAATAATAATAATAATAATAATAATAATAATAATGACAATAATAGTTAACTATACACGACGAAGGCCTCTTCCAGCGATCTCCAATTACCCCTCTGCCTTCCTTATGCAGACTATTACAGACGGTGTTTTTTATTAAAGGGCATATATAAACATACGCAGGTATTTGTTTACTTGCCAGCATACGCATTATTTAGTTAAACGTCGCTATAAAGAAAAGAAAACAAAAAATACTACGACATTGACATATACGTGACGGCCCATGAGCCAGAAGACTATCCTTCCACGATTACGATATGTCTAGCCTTGCTGTGCTGGCCAGCACCTTAAACACGGGCCACTCGTGTGTGCGGTCAGTGTCCACGCTGTTGCGATCAGCAATTGGTATTTGTTCCCGTCGCGTCATTGCTCCTCCGTGCAACTTTTATTGTACATATTTTTTGGTTCTTGGTAGCTTGCAAGTTTCTGTAATATAGCGTCGTTTTTTCTGCTTTGTTTGACTGCTGTTTTTTACACACTATACAGGAACACTTTGAACGTGCCAATCAGAAAGCAATCAGAATTATAACTGGACATCTACGATGCATACTGATAATGACATTTTAGGAAGGGGTCAGCGCCACTGCTATGATCAGTTTATTTATCAGCGCCATGAGGCCAGAGCATTCAGGTCATGTTCTCTCCAGTCAGCATCAGTCTTAGCTACGTCATTGGGCAACTTGCAGAAGCTGCTGTAGCCCTTCCGCTTTCTTGGAGCCACCAGTAAATGATGGGCATGACTACCAATTTGCTTCCAGACAAGACATCCTTATTTAACGACTGGAAACTGTTGTGCTAGCGTACATTCGTTCAGGAGCTGGTTCGTCTGGGCAACAATTGTGATTCTCCTGCAGCAGAATCATTCGGAAGCGTCTCCGTTTGCATCCATCTTTCTCCCTGTAGGCTGCAACAGCTATTGTCCCTTATAGTATTCGAACGGAACAAATATTCAATAGCTTCGTATAGTGAATTCTCGAATCGAATACGTAAAGACTATTCTATTCGTATTCGAAATTTCGAATATTCGCACACCCCTAATAATTACCGAATGCCGTGGACCAATGGCAAAGAGCTCTTACGAGCGAAAAGCTTTACGAATACGGGCCCTGGTTCCTCATTCACTGGATGCCTTTGATGCCGCACAAAAGAAGAAATTGCCACACTTACAGCCAATTTTGTTGGGGTATGTACTGATGCAAGCTGGTCGATCATGCAGGGGGTCATTGTTGCAGGACACGCGACCCCAGTTATGACTGCAAAATGAGTTTGAGCGTGCCCAACCATTCTTACGTCTACAGGTGGGACTTATTGCTACGTATACGCGACAAAGATGTTTCCATTGGTCATAGCAATGGGTCAAGAGAAAAGTATGACAAAGATGGCTTCAATAAGGAGATACGCGGAAAGCACCTGTAGCAGCAATGTAATGCACGATGAAAGCTTGGAAAAACCATGCCACGTCTTGAATATAGACAATGTTCATTTATTTCTTACCGATAGCAAAGGGTTTTGTAGAGAGTCAGCATGGCTGCTGTAGTGGGATAGAAAGCTTCATGGCACACGCCAAGTTTTATCACCTTGCAGGTAAAACAAACCGAAAAAAAAAACGGTGTTGCTTCATAGCGCTAGCAGCTTTCACGGACCTGTCCTGCTGAGAGAGCTTTGTTGCTGTTGCCGACGTTGTGGTGTGTAGCAGCGGACGTGGTTGCAGTGCTGTTGAAAGTCAAGAACAGATGAAATGCACTGTAAAAATTTTATTTTTTCAGAATGAGTGGTAGGAACTGTGAGCTTATGCGTTCGTTAGATCACAACTATTAGCAATACTTCATGAACCTGTTGCCTTGATAAATGCTGATGTCAGTAACTATTGCATTCTTGTCTCACAGATACTTGTGCGCACGGTTTTAATTTTCTTCACTTATGAAAGTTATCTGTGGTTATATTGTTGCTTTTACTGACCTCAAGGTACAACTTCACAAATGTGGGCTACATGTATGTTTATGTAGCGTGAGCCAGCATGAAATAAGCTTTCTTAATTTTTCTCTGCGAACTCGCTTTTGATGTTAGATTTACTCTAAGTATATAGTCACCGGCATGAAGTAACCTGCAAAATAAGTCTTGTACCCATCAATTACACTTTCCAGTGAACCTGTTCGACTAGACATAACACGAGCAGGTTAAGCTGTATGAAATTGTGTCATCTTTGGTATTGGTTGCTAGCTATGTCCTGCAAATTTCCAAATCTTACCACACTACCTAATGCCCTGCCGTCCTCGGTCGCCAAACTGTGTAGGCACTGGATTATTATGCATCGCATGCCTTTGTCGCACGAATGTGGTGAGTGGCCGCACGTTGGTGCAACCACTTTAAGTGCACAGTCTATGTACAGGCAGAAAAGAATGCGCGAAACGCTAATTATGTGTCTCGCTATGGCCAGCATTTCGTGGCATCGACAAAGAGATCACACTTATTCTAACAGCGTCCTCAGAGGAGCACTGCTGGTCGACGTCGAAGCTCAGAAATAACGATTTGCCTGCGCAAGTAATCGCGAGGCGTACAATTATAGGAGTCCACTGTGTAGGCGCATGCAGGTCTCAGTGTCTGCAGGAATCGCTGACAGCAAAGCGAGCGACGTGAACCTCATATGACGCAGATTACCTCGACCAGTAGTTTATAGCGTTTCTAAACATACAGGATTTTATGGACGGGACCGCCGCCCTGCGAGCGCGTGAATAGTTGAGCACATGGCCCACCGTGCGTGCGGCTGCATGTGATCTGCCCGGCTGACATCCTACGGGCGCGGCTGTGCGTGGCCCCCCTCTGCAGCGATAACCTCGTTGGCCTCGCGTTATCAGCCCTTCCGAGGCGGGTGTGCTATATAATAACTGTGACTCCCGTCGTCTTGGCTATTAAACTTCTCCCCGAGCGGCACGCTAGCCTTGCACTGGCCTCGTGTCGGTTTGCTCGCGTGCTGAGCACCTCTATATTGGATTGCTTCGACCACTTGCTCTGCAGCGCACGGTGACGCATAAGCGAGACAGTCCACTATTCTCGTTTTTGTTCTGCTATAGCTCCTTGGCAGCGCGGCTGCGGATCAATTGGTACTCTAGCACGTCGCAGCGTCGAGTCAAACAAGAACGGCGCAAAACTCTGGCGCGCGCGTTTGCGAATTCGAGCGACACGTGTTGTCCAGAACGCAGACCTAAAAAGCAGACAGCAACGAGAAATTGATAACAATCATAATAACATGCTTAGCTTCACGTCGCAAAGCTGCACGCTCGGCTGTGAGGGACGCCATCGTGGAGGCTCAAGATTTTCACCAATTTGTGCACCTAAAGCTGACCTCACGGGTGTTTATAGCTACCCGCTTTCATCGGAAGCGGGCCGCTGAGGCCGAGATTTGATCTCGCGACCTCGTGCTAAGGAATAGAACTCTGCAGCGACCCCTGTGGGTAAACAGTGAAGGACGAAGTAATAGAGCCTCTTCCTCTAGGCACCTCTACTCACGCACTTGTCACGGTGGGTAGAAGACTGCTTTCGTACTTTCATTGTCGGTGGTTCTCACAAAAGGTATTTTTGGGGGAAGGATTGGATGACGCTTGCACTAATCGAAGTGACTCTGACTATAGAAACACTCCACGAGATCTTACTCGCGTCGTTATAGGCAGCGACCTGTATCAGAAAACGCCAGCGAGATGCAATTTCAATTTTCGCTCGTTGCGAAAACGTGGGAACAAGCCTCACCAGAAGGTCGGTGTCATGGCAACAGTAATAGAACTCACCAAAAATGAACCTCTCACGTCTGCGCTAAGGTCTTTTGGGGCGGAACACTAGAAAGTAAGTATGTTTGGAAACGTATACAGCAGAGTAAAAAAAGGAAATAATGTGAGAAAGGGCGCTTCGAAAACGAGAAATAGAAACGAGAAATGAAAGGGCAGAAATGGAAGGGCTTCATTCGATCAGCATGTTAAGCAAACGTTGATCTCCTCATTTCCTGAGGAATAAAGCTTGACATTCGAGGGTCTCACTGCTAGTCCAGGGCCACTGATGTTTGCGCAGCAATTTGAGCAGAACTTCTCTTCCTCTGCCCTCTTCGAAACGCTGCTGTTTTCACCAATTAGGGAATGACAGCGTCTTAAAGCGCTGCATGGCCGAATTACGAGCAGTCGTGAAACGACAAGTCAGAATTCACCGCAGTATGATGAAAAGGACCCCTTTGTCTCGCGAGCGCACAGGTACGCTCGCAACACAAAACGGTCCTTTTGTCGCAGGCGTGGGTCTTCGATTTTCTTTCTTTTCTCTTTCTTCATCGATTACGTTTTGTGTTGTTACCTGAGCGGCTCAAGACGCTGCGACGTTGGCCGTCTCGTTGAGGACAGGGGGACGTCGAATGTCGCGCGCTGATGCGCTAAAACGCCCGGGAATAACCCCGGAGCGCTAAGAAAAGAATAGATGCCTTGCTCGGGGAGGAGGAGGTGCTCCCTACATGTTGTCTGAGTGCCAAAGGCTGCTCACACTGAGCTTTCTAAACAGGGCTTCCATTCCCGCAGTGCAGATTGCGAGCAGCGCTGATGCCAAGCGCACCTCGCCGGGCGACGCGCTGTGTATGTGCGATAGCTGTCGGGCTTCGAGGGTCATCCTTTATTGTCTTGGCGCGCTCCGAAGACAGCGGGCAGCGATATGTCTGGGCAAGTTCGCTTGAGACGGAATGCCTGGCGGTCGGCGCTTTGATACCGGCGTGATCGCGCTGCAATGTGTCTAAATAGAATATCCGCAAAGCATCCGAAAACACGGTCACCTTCGCTAATCATATGACCAACGTCACAACTGGCCGACAGCTGCTTTTCCGGACAGTTCTAGCGTAATATAAAAAAAGAATATATATAGAACCTTTCTGCGATTGGCCATCACGTGCCGACCGCCTCGTTACCAGGCTGTTCCCTATGACGCTGGCGGGAGTCATAACGCTGGCCAATGAGGAGGCGTTCTGAAGCAAGAGTTTTGTGAAGACAGGCCCAGGGGTGTGTAGTCACTAGGCCGGCAGGCAGCAAAACCCTTACTGGGCTTCCACGGCGCGTCTTCGCTGAGCAAACTGCGATTTCACGGGACCGTGTTTATTCAGGGTACGGGCCACGTTATGCATCAATGAAACCGGAAAGAACCGACGATATAGGACGCGTTTCGCAAGCGTAGCTGCTCTACGCAGATATGCAGCACCGGCGTGCATGCAAAAATTCGAATGGTGTTATCATGTATGTTTTTTTAATACAAATAAACACAAATCTTACATAACATTTATAAAGGTTGCAAGAAAGGTGCAGGAGCGCGCAGTTTCTCTCAAATCGCTTGAATCAGTTCTTGTGACTTTCTTGCTAACCAAGCGCCGAATTCACAAAGCTTTTCGTTTTAAGTGCTGCTTGCCATTGGCTGACCGCCGTCGATCATATGTGCAGCGTCAGGATTGGCTGAAATTTTCTCTTACGAACGATTTCAGCGTGTGAGCTTTTTGTGAATACGGATCCTGTAAAGCAAGAAGAAAATATCCTTACTGCGCACGCTTTCGTATACCGAACATACAGAGCTCTTTGGCGCAAGTCTTGACGAGGTCTTCTAGCGCCGCTCAAGTAACACGCACAAGAAACGGCGCAAACAGGCGCGAGCTCCATATAGTCGCTCGATCGCTTCAGATCGCGGAACCAGACGGGCTCCGGACGGCGTCGTCTCTCGTGGCCCTGACTGCTGAACAGTGAATACACATCCGGCGACCAGAGAAAGAGCGACCTACTACGCCCGCCTGTTTATCGGCTTTCGTGTGCCCCAAGCGACTGCTGCCACGGCGCGCAGTGTATAGGGGCGTCTCTGAGAGCGTGAGGTCAATCGGCGACAAAAGTACCTTTCACGAAGCCTACATACACTATAGTACATTTTTTTTTCTTCTTATTTTTCTCGGACAACGTCAGCGAAAGAATATTCCTGGGACACGTGCCTATAGCAACAACTTGCACAAATATGCAAGATATTCCTCTTTCAACTTTTGCTGCTGTAAATACGTTGTCGTTGTTACCTTGGCCACGTCTCCCTCAATTAATTAACGACACGCAAGCTTTACACGTAGCTGGTGTCATTACTCTGCGATTCGCTTCCATATGCACAGTAACATGTAGACGCCTACATACAAGCCGCCAGAATTCTCTGCATTTCGTTGATGAGCTTTTTCTCTCTGTCTTCTCTCTGAAGAAGAAGAAGAAGAATGTTTTACTGCACTAAAAAGATATACAAAAATGATTGTGACAGCATCTGGATCCATAGCCGATATGGCTAGTTAGGATCCATTACAAAAAGGTTGTGTAAGTACAGAATCAATTTACGAGTACAATGTTAACATGCAAATTACAGCATCAATGCGGCAAGTATACAATATCAGCAGCAGTTTGCGAGTACAATATTAATATCGTGACTGGTAGCTCCCCGAAAGAAAGAGTCTCTTGAGCGACGGCGCAATATTTGGCAGACATTTTATCAAGCTAGGTATATTGTTCCAAATTTTTGCGCCAACAAAGGAGATTGTTCGACGGCCGTAAAAACATTCTTTATTCTTTACAAACGAATAAATATAAACCTATGAGCAGCAAAAATGTGAAAGCTTGCATTGGTCAAATACCACACGACAGAGCTTTGTTTTTATTTATTTATTTTGCAAGCCTTTATCTACATTAAAAAATGCGTTTGCATCAGCGGCCGAATTCAGAGAGGTTTTCGTTCGTAAGCACTTTTTGCCATTGGCCGGCCTCCTTCGATAATATGACACATATTCCAGCATCAGGATTGGCTATAATTCTCTCGTACGAACAATTCTAGCGTACGAGGTTTTTTAGCGAATACGAGCGTTGGGCCCGTATTCACAAAAATCTATTACGCTAAACTTCCTGTGAGAGAAAAGGCTCTTATACGCCGGAATCTCGCGAGTGAATGGCGAGCGGCACTTGGTTAACTTTTCTAAATTACTCGTGAAACGGAAGCCCAGGGGACACGCCGGTAAACGTAGTCGATGTTTACGTACAAGTGAATTTCATTCGTGCCTATGGTCGTCTAAGCCCAGAGTGTTGCCTCATATTAACCACAAAAATGTGACCCAAAACACATTTCTACAAGCTCGCTCTGCCAACCTCTGACCCGTCAGAAAAAGAAAGAGAGAGAGAGAAAAAAAAAAGAGAGAAAACGAATACGGTGAAAAAATAAAGCTCTCGGACCGCAAGAAACAGCTCCCCGCGTCGTCTCCTGATTTATATTTTCTTCTATATCTTTGGAACTGCAAATGGTACGAGGCAGACTGAGTCATGCATGTGTAGAACGTAACGACGCCCCTCTCACTCGTACACCGCATCCCTGCGCGCCAACTCGCGCGGCGTGCGCGCTAAAGCGACGCGGCTCCTTGAAAGCCCTTTGACGAGGCCTAGGAGCTGCGCAAATTCCACGCATCCCAAGCTGCGCCGCTAGGAGTTTGTCAGAGCGCGATGAGGTGGAGGAGGAGGAGGAGGGAGGGAGATGCGCTCTCTAAAGCCTGCGCACGCAGCCTTCACGGCGCGCCTCGTTGCAGCGGTGGCAGCCCGGGCTCTGGTCGCGCCTTAACAGCGGGATTGGAGCGAACGCGAAAGTGGGCTCGAATCGCCGCCGTTTCTGTTGCGGTGCGCTGCATCGCCGTCATAGAAGGCTGGACAGAACAGAAGCAACGACATCTGAAAGGGAACGGTGAAACAGGCGTGAAGCAAAGAAAGCAGTCGACATAGAATGCAGAAAAGGTAATGAGGGAATGAAGGAATCGGAGAAAGGGGGGTGCTCTGTGCACGCGTGCGTCACAAGTGGTCTCCCCTCCTTGCGCCCCCCCCCCCCCTCCCTCCCAAACTTTCCCTCCCCGAGTTTATAAGTGATGCTGCGCGCCAACGTTTCCTCGTGACGGTGAGCGATCACGCGGCGCTCGTCCCGCTCCCTGGAACCGCAGCACGCATTGGCCGAATGAAATATGCAGCGGGCCGGTCATTAGAGAGGCTTAAGCCTCGGGGCTCGATTTATGCTTTGCATATTCTCGAAAGCGACGCAGATTCGAAAGAAGGATGAAGCGGAGCCCATGCCGCGTCCAATGCTATAGAACGAAGATTAAGCCACAATTTCAATGTCGGCCCTGAGAGCAGCTTCGTGCAGGAAAAATAAAAAGGAAAGAGAGAGAGAGAAAAGGAATACCTTAAGCATACCTCGCTCTGTCGCCATGATTTATCATGCACGCGCATGCGCTTCATATTAAGTTGAAATGTCTGCTTGGTCAATTGCCGTGCTGCTTTCATCGACTCCTCCTTCACGCTTCTGAGCCTTTTAAAAATGCATTTGCCGTCCTTAATGGCGACTTCTCTCCCTCTCTCTCTCTCTTTCTGTGTGTGGGCGTTTTTTTTTTTTTTTAATATTGCTATTGCACGCGCATATGAGGGCTTTTTTCCTCTCGTTCTTTCCTTTTCACTCATTGAGAGCTCATGCTAACTTAGGTCACTTGTACTATATCAAAATGAGATTCATATAGCCACGTTCGTTGTACAGCTAACGTAGCCCACCCTTGACACGAGCCGGGGTCCTCCGCCATCTTATGGGTATATTATGCTTGCTTTTCGCGCCGTGACGCTCCTGAAATAAATAGCTCTCTTAGTGTATGCTTTTTGTGCTTCTTTTTTTTTTTCTTTTTATTTATGTCGCCTCTGGACGCCAGTGCTTACAACAAAAAATGTGCATGCGCGAGTGGCAGCTCATCAGCCATTCCATATTTCCGGATGCTCTTGCGCAAGTGCCTAGTCAGGCGCTATGTCTGACACAGAAAACACGCTCGCACAAAGGGAGAGCTTTGTTAATTTGCGATGGAATTTGCATTCCAACTATTCAGGATGTCCCAAAGCAACAACTGAGCGACGCTCACCGCTAGGTCAGAGATTATATTATACGTTGGCAACGAGGTGCTCTGAATTTCCAGTACACATTACTTCTCCTGGTCTTTTTTTTATTTTTATTTATTTATTTATTTATTTATTTATTTATTTATTTATTTATTTATTTATTTATTTATTTATTTATTTATTTATTTATTTATTTCTCTGCTTCTAATGCGTAGCCATCGCTGCCTCGAAACGAACCTACAGGGGCGTGCGCAGTGAGAAGACATTTTAAGCGCCAGCTAGATAGGCCATATGATCTACGCCGCGTTGGCGCGTTTATTTCATTGTGTGCGCTCTCCACGTTGCATTTAGGGTATAGGCACGCATTACATGCGGTCGCCGCTTCAAGCAGCCACCTCGCTCAATGCATTGCGACTGTGAGACTGTGATTTCGGTATAGGCAACGCGCACCACGATATATATAGGCGCACCATACGCGGTGCTTGAGATATATGTGCCCGAAACATGCATGATACATATCATCATCAGCCTTTATTTATGTCCAATGCAGGACGAAGGTCTCTCCTTGCTATCTCCAATTACCCCTGTCTTGCACTAGCGGATTCCAACTTGCGCCTGCAAATTTCCTAACTTCATCATCCCACCTAGTTTTCTGGCGTCCTCGACTGCGTTTCCCTTCTCTTGGTATCCATTCTGTAACTCTAATGGACCCCCGGTTATCCATCCTACGCATCACATGGCCTGCCCAGCTCCATTTTTTTCTCTTAATGTCCATTAGAACATCTGCTACATCAGTTTGCTCTCTGATCCACACTGCTCTCTTCTTGTCTCTTAAAGTTAGGCCTAACATTTTTTCGTTCCATCGCTCTTTGTGCGGTTCTTAACTTGATCCATATAATTGGCGCTTCATCCACTGCATCCCAATGGCAACAACAATGATTTGTAAACTGAAGGAGGATTCGCAAGCAAGCTTTTCGTTCGTAAGCACTCATTGTGATAGGCCGGCCACCTTATAATGTCATGTTCCTTATCGCGATTGATTGGAGCCTTTTCTTACTAACTCCTCAAGCGTACGAAATGCTCAGTGAGTCCGACCCTAAAGCGCGTTTTCAGACAGCAGTTCTTATGCTGAGTGGTTAGTAAGAACAGGTAGGCTAACCGTGATAGCAAATGTATTATCAACGAAGGCGGCCAGCGTCACAGAGTTCTTGCGAACGAAGAGCTTCGCGAATTCGGCGGCTGCTCCGGACTACAAAAGGCGGTTCGACGACGCAGTATTTCAAGAATTCTATTGAGATGGAACCAAGAACAAGCAGGGTTTTTTAGTTGCAAGATAAGTTGATGGAAGGCTTGACCTGGTTTACCCTTGCATCAGTGCGAGATTTCTGTCATTCGCTTTTACATGCCGACTTAAAATTTGAAAGAAGTTAGTATACGAACGCCCTTGTATTTGTTTGTCTTCGAAACTTGAGAACAAAACAAAAAATTGCAGAAGAGAAAAAAAAATGTTTCTAATGTTTCACGCTCGAAAGGATGGCCGAAATTTCAATTTTGTTCCCGCGATATACTTACAATTGGCGTCTGCTTTCTTTCTTTTCTTTCTTTCTGTCTGATGTTCTTCTTCTACTGCTCTTTCTTTTTTTTCCTTCTTGCATTCCGTTACATTCCGACCTACGGCTCTGAATGCAAAAATGGAGCAGGGAAAAAAAGAAACGTTATGAAGGGACGTAGGAGAATCAGAACTGTATGGTTGACGTTCGATGAGCCGCAGGGTTCGTGGAATTTGTTTTCGTTGTGGATGCATTCGCTTGTTTCGGCGCCGTCAGTGTGGCTTGTGAACTATACAACAGTTGGCCATAACGGCGAATGCCTCGGTCTGCTTAAAAATCTTATCCGGGCCGATCTATTCTAGAAATGATGTGAACGCACATTGCGCTCTTCCCAACCGCGCGGCGCGCTCGTGGTTGCAGTCTATGTCTTGCAAACTATGTTTTGAAGGCACCTTTCCGCGCCAAGCCGCAACACAGACGTTTACGTGTTAAGAGTGATCACCGTTTACATGGGAAGCGGCGGGGCCCGACTAGACTTGCGCGCATGTGGTGTGTCGTCCGCAGCTGCTTCATGCTCGTATAGGTGCGTCGCCCTCGATTTCCGCGATTCCATGGCCGAGAGCGGCGTGACACGCTGCGCAGCTGCTCGTTCCTGCAGCCGCCGCGCTCTTCTCTCTTTAGGGTTTGCTACAACAGCTTTGTTTGTGTATTCACGCTCACGTGCGATGCGAGGCTACGCTGCGCGGGTTCGCGGGCCTCGCTTGAAACCGCGCTGTCTGTGTTGGGGCCATGGAGCCACGCGTTCTTACAGTGTCTGTCAGTTGTTCATCAGGAGCAGCTCCATCTATGGCCTACGGCGACAACCCAAACCCTCATTATGCGTTATGAACCAAGACGTGTTGTTTGGATGCTTGGCGTAACTACAGGGAGGCGGGGCTTCGGGACGAGAGACCTTGCATGATTACTTTCCTCAAACGATTCGTGCGGGATCATGTATGGTTCTTCTTGTGCGTACTCTCATGGGATGAAACAGAAAGCAGCTTGTCTCGGACCGCAGGTGCCCGTATTATAATTTTGAAGGCTGGTAATGAAGGGCTTCAAATGAATGTTGAACTGCTCCCGCCAGCCAGAGCATTACCACAGCATGCGCTCGGGAAATCTCCCGTTAAATAGGACCCCCAGAGCAGTTATCTAAGAGCGTGGAAGCAATATGCTTCGCAGTTCTTCGCAACGTATACCGCAAGCCACTGGTTCAAGGCAACTTGTTTTGATTATGGGCTGTCGGCCAAGGAATGTACACGCTGCTACGGTCAGCAGTCTACATAAACGGAGGAAGGCGGGTGTTTGCGGGTCATCAGGCTCTGGCGAAAATATGCTCTAGGACAAATAAGACGCTCGCACGGAACACTCGTCTACTATGCCCTCCACTTGCGTGCACTGAACACTCGTCCACTGTCCACTTACTGCGTACATCACCAGCATCCCTGAGCTCCTTGCAAGCGGTATGAGAGTCACAAACGTATTGCTAGACATTGCTAGCATTGAAATGGCAAGTCATACAGACAAGGGCGACGCCCCTAATTTTACGTTATTCAGTCCGATATAGTGGTGTTATTAGTTTGGTTTTAATTTAGTTTCATGGGAAGGGGGGGGGGGGGGTATTTAGGCCGAAATAAACCAGGAAACATCTGTCCTGCTATTCTTATTTGTTCGTGTTAACTTCGCAGGACCCTCAATAAAGTTTTTCAATTCAATAATCAAGCTGCACTTCCGCAATAAAAAAAAAAGGAAGAACGAAAGAAAGCGGGTGATGGGGGAAAGAAAGAAAGAAAGAAAGAAAGAAAGAAAGAAAGAAAGAAAGAAAGAAAGAAAGAAAGAAAGAAAGAAAGAAAGAAAGAAAGAAAGAAAGAAAGAAAGAAAGAAAGAAAGGGAATTTGCGAGTTTTATAAAAGGAACGTCATACCTTTCATTGTTGCGTAAGTACTCCTGGTACGAAATACAGACCCCAAGTTCTCAACACCCAGTTTTCGCTGTAGATTTATTGAGGCTATTGCGGGCTTAACTAGGAGAGGCTTAAGTATACACTCCTCGAAAGGATACCACATTGCGCTTGCGCGAGGAAGGCAGCATACATCTCATTAGTTCCCTAAACAGCAAGTGGATTAAAAAAAGAAAGAACGAAGCGACTGGTTAGAAGGTGCACCTGTTGCTGCGTGTGGTAAGTGATGCATCCGGTTTATAGGACGAGCCCTTGGGAAAAATAACTGTTTGCGGTCCATGCATGCGCAGACGTCGTTTCAAGGTAACGTCTGTAAGCCGTTCTATGTGGCTTGAAAAGACGCGGACAACATTAAAGAAGAAAGAGAAACTGTCAGGACTCCAGGGGCAGAGTGATACACGGTGCTTGAACACGTTCCTGTGTGCTGGTTAAAAATAGGCGCAAATTTCATTGCAGTAACTTTGAAACACCTTACTGGCGCTAACAATGAACCGGAAAACACGGAATATGCACAGTACAGCAGCGCTGCATGCAGACTTCATCGCTATTTTCGTTCTTCGCCGCGGTAATATGTTTCGTAGGTCCAATAACGAACTTGTTCAGCCTGCCGCTCTCCACAGAAAGGCTTTCGTCGAAGCAGAGTGTAAACACACCGCCAGCCACGGCTCTGAACGGTTTTCCCTTCCGCGCTTCATTATTCGCTCGTCGGGCGCGGCCGGGTGGTTTGCGCTGGCTGCGCTCGCGTGAGATTAGTGGGTCAAGTCCGACGTGGCCGCGTTCGCAATCCTGATCTATGAGGCGCGCTTAGAAGCGGCCTCGGGCGTGCTCTACTTGGCGTAAAAGAAGAAATAAGAAAGAAATAAGTGCAACCCCCTTCTGCTTGCCGTGCTTCGTGGCTCTTCAATCGCGTGTCATGCACCGGCTGGATGCTCTCATCATGTGCGGTGCCTGTGTTTGCTACCTACTCCTTTGTTTCGAACTTTCCTCTTTAGGTTATCTTCTCCTTATATAGCATAGAGTATACCTATAGCCGTGATCGTGTGTCTGTGCTCCCTCTCTCCCTTCTTCCCTCCTCTCTCTCCTATCTGTCTCTCTCTCTACTTTCTTATCTTTCTACCTCATCTTCCCCCGATCCCCATTGTAGGGTAGCAAACCGGATTCTCCCATCTGGTTAACCTCCCTGCCTTTCCACTTTCTTGCCTCTCTCTACCTTTTGTTGTTGTTGCTGCTGTTGTTGCTGCTGTGGTTGCTGTTGCTGCTGCTGCTGCTCGGCTACCGCCTGGAATGGAGGAAAACAGCTGTCAAAAAGGAAAGGCGAAACTCTCTTTGAGACGACTCACCGCAGGCCATAGCTGTGCGATATTTAGTGCTGACAAAGAGCTGTCCCATCTCGGAAGTGGAGTATTATAGTGGCAGACATCTCGTCGAAATGGTCCCACAACTTTACGAATATACGTTGTAGCACAGGCTTAAAGTACAAACCCGCCCAATCGTGCGCTCCGATCTCCGCCTGTTTATAGGCTTTTGGCTCTCCAACGTATTTTCAGGACATAGGTCTGATGACGACAACCTGTGGCTGTGTTTGAGAACCACCACGGGAAAAAAGTGATGCTCTAAGCACCACTCTTAATTTGTTTGCGCTGGTAACGTACTGTTGATTTGATTACACTGATTGATGAGGTAGAGTTGTCAGCTTACCAAAAGAGAACGTATACGTGTACGACGATGCAGGACGGTGCATCCTCACCTGGATCATTCGGAAGCTGTCAGCTTGCCTCCTGTTCTGTTTCCTTGTTCCTGTTTTCTTGTCGCCTGCCTCGCTTAGCAGTTCTAAACAATAATGTCCTCAACCTATAGCCTCAGCCTATACCGTGTATCCCAGCTAACGTTAGCCAAGCTGTCCAATGAAAAAAATACTTAAAAATCACGGTGCAGGATACTATTATAAGACCTAACGGTGCTCGGTCACCAGAACTCTGACGACCGAGCACCGTAGGTCTTAAACTTGTGTCTTGCATCACGTTTTATATCCTTGAAAAGAAAAGGAAAAAAAAACTGGAAATGCAAAAAAAAAAAAAGAAACGTGGTTATATAACGTTAACTGGGACACCCTATTTACTGTACGTTTGTGTAAATGACATTTACACAAAACGGCAGAGATGGGGTGGATTTGGCAACTCTCGCAAGGCTAAATTCGTATGCAGCCAGGCTGCACCTCTTCCTCCCGGCGAGGCTGAACGGTCTACTAACCTTTGTCTGTCAGAAGGTAACAAAGTGTTGTAGGTAGCGATATGGCGAGCTACCAATGCAGGCGTCGGTACAATGCATGTAAACTTGCCCATTCGATGTAATGGCGCTTTCTGGGTGTATGATTAAATTCAATAGGAGCTGGAATGGCCTCCCCATTCTGTCATAAAACTGATGTGCTCACACTTTAGCTCGGCTTTCTGTTTGTATGGCAGTGAACGTGTGTAGATGTATTTGAACAAAAATGCGACCTAAAGTGAAGGGCATTTCGGGAAAAGGGCCCAGCCACGAGGCACTGCAGTTCCAGTAATGGGATGGAGTTTGCCACTCTTCTTTGCTCCCGGAGGAGAAACCGCCGTTCTCGTTCCGCGCGCGCGCATGCGCGGCTCGAGCCATGGCCACAAGCGCACCCGGCCCATTTCCTGTCCGCCGTCCTCTCTATCCGGCGTCATGGCTCCCGCGAAAGACGCGACGACGCGGCACCTCCATCAATCTTGGTAAAAAACTCTTCCCGGTCGTCACGTCCACTGTAAATCTATCGAAAAGCCATTGATCTCTATTACGCCTGTCATGATGTGCGTGGAAGCGTTTTGTTGTTGTTGCTGTTGTTGTTGTTGTTGTTCTGTTTTCTTTTTTGTTGTTGTTGTTTTCGCCTCGTCTCTGGCGTTTCTCGTATACGACTACATTACGGGATAAACTAATCGCCTGAAAGCTATGCACCAGTGGCCCAAACCAGCCCCTTGATTCGAGAGTAGCTTGTAACGATACTATAGGGATCGCCTATCGTGTTATATAGCGACCTGGAGGAGACAGCCATGGCGGCTAAATGTGCTGCTATGTCCGCGGGTCATACAGTGACCTTGATTCCAGCTGACAGCCCTAAACCCTTCTCGCGGAGGTCGTAAATATTGCTTCGATGACGCACATCCGAAAGAGACTACTTCGAAGCGTCGCCGCAGTGCTGTTATTTCTGGTACGAACTGCGAACCCCTGAGCGCGTAGAGGCTTTGGTCCGCCGTTTATAGCGAACGGTACCTTGGCGCTATAGTGGTTATTTGTCTCTCTGCTTGTTAGCAATCATTCGACGCACACAAGTATATTTACTTGACTGTGTAAGCTATAATGAAAACACTTTACTTTGGTGGGGGCCTGTATAGTGGGCGAATCAGCGAAGCGAAGCTCTTGCATTGACTACGCTGTTTCAATTCTCGTATCTTTATAAAGTATGCGCGCTAGCTACTTCCCTAAAATAGTGCGTAGCGCGTAAAACTGTCGAAATGGCGGGCATCGCTAGGAATTTTTTTCTTTCTTTTTTTTTACTTTAACACTAACGCAGATGATTTTTCGGGGCTTCCTTTTTTGTTGTTGAAGTGACTGTTTTTCGAAAATTATTAGATTATTATTCGAAAATAGTTACATTACACAAAGTGGTGAAATACGAAAAATTGGTGCCGTCGGTGAAATTACGTGCTTTTTCAGCCTTGAACACCGTGTTTCTCAATTTTTATAATCTCGCTGTTTATGTAATACCCTATAAAGCGGGTGTTTTAAGATGATTAAGTGGATTCAATATGAAAGTTGATTTTTATATTCACAGGCTACACAATCGTACATACTGCAGTGGCGGCTGTTCAATGTTGTCAGCTCGATTTCCGTTCTGCGCGTATTAATAATTGGGCAAGGAAGCGTTAACAGCCTGCATTGAAGCAGCTTGACTAAACGCACTTCCGTTCTGGGCAGCAGGAACGGATGCGGAAATGCTATAGGGTAACGCATATACAGAAGTCACTGCGGTTCGCACGCACATGCTTTTCGGGTCGCCGGCCGTCGTCGCGAGACGCTCTTGACTTCTTTGTCACGTTATCTTATCGTCCCAGCCATAAATCATTTCTTTCTTAAGCGTACGAGCTTCTCCACTGTGATGGCATGCGCGCATAATGCTTGCGAGCCGCCTGTCTGTAATTCTGAGTGTGCCACGAAGGAGAACGAAGCCATGGACGAGCGAAAGACGAGCTCGGCTGCGCATCGGGCATCGACAAGGCTTCTAGCTTCTCTGTAGATACGCATCTCGTTCCCGGAAATTGCGACTTGGTTTCCAGGCAGCGTCCGGGAACGGCTGGCGAAGAGAGTGCTCTCCTAATTCTTTCCGGAATATGAGAGGCGAGCACTTCTGAATACAAAGCGCGTGCCGGCCGGCGCTCCCGCTCGCCGACGTCCGGCGTGGCGGCGAAGAGCTGCCACGCGGCGCTTTCGCGTCTGTGCTCTCTTTCGCTCGAAGTTTGCGGGCAGCGCGATGTTGCGTTTCCTCAGGCGAACCTAACTTAAGCACACGGAGCTTGGTGTGACCGTGGTGGCGGATGCTACATGAAATGAAGCCAAATTCGTCAGAGACAAAGTGGTCAAGAATAAGGAAATTGACAAAGCGGTATGACAAAGTTTTAGTTGTTGACAACTCGTGGCACCATCGTGAGGAAGCAACAGACTACAGAGTTCTGAGCCTAACTGCAGGCGGCGAACACACCCGTAACGGTCGTTTTGTATCGCTGATCAAGGCGCTCAACTCTAAGCAAGTTATGCCCTCCGATATTGGCGCAACATCAATAGCAATGACAGGATACAATGCATGCAGCAGCACGTAGTACTTCCGGGTACGCGGCTTGGTTTTGCTTCAGCTACCAGAGCGAAACTGTCGTCTTTGCGGCCGGTCATTTTGCTGTTTCTTTCTTCTTTACTTCCCTTCTCCTTATCTTCAACTTCCTTTTCTACCCACTCCTTCCTAAAGAGTAGGCAGGCTTTGTGCCTAAGCATTCTCAGCCTATTACAGCCACATTGTGTCTGTCTATCTATCTATCTATCTATCTATCTATCTATCTATCTATCTATCTATCTATCTATCTATCTATCTATCTATCTATCTATGCTCCTAAATAAAAAAAGACTCTTCAGAACTTATTCAGTGTTTGGCGGCTTCGAAGTCGCGTTACACAGCATTCGTAAGCCCAGCAGCCTGGCGCTTCAGCGCTGCGCCACAAACGCGAGGGGGCAGTTTATTCTCAGCGTTAGCACGCCACCGGTGCACTCCTGAAGGCCACGCAAAAGGAAGGAGACTTCGCGGGCGCACCGCTAGATGGCGCAGCGTGTCCAAAGGGAAGCGCGAGAGAGAAGCCCGGCATCAGTTCATGGCTCATACATGACGCTTTTCGGCGGTGGCAACACGGTGTGTCGCTTACATTGCTTGAATGCTAATCGCATTAACGTCGACAGTCGTTACAAGCATACAGGCTTCAACTACTATAGTTGCGATACGCGAATGAGGTCAACTACATACTTCTCAAACGCGCAATTCCGTGACTAAAGCCAGAGTGCAAGTATTGCACTATGTCTTCTTACGTTTTAAAGTCCGTTTAATACGACATGTAAAATCCAGCCATTGTTATAGTTCCCAAACGGTGTGACAGATAGCTCACGTAGTCCGCACTCCTAATTTCTCTTTGTGAGGATTATACTACATGCGCGTAACTTATTCAGTGGAAGCTCCGTTTTTGTGTACGTCACAATGTCTGTCGCAAGGCCGCAGGGAAAGCCGTATACCGCGTGTCTCTGCTACCACTGCCTCGGATTATGAAAGACAGGAGATTTGAAGCAGAATAATAATTTTTATTCACCAAGCTCTTTCGACTGACATGCGTAGCGAGGCGTCCGCTGCGTTACACATTCGCGGTTGCGCATGCGGACCACATGTACATTGCGGACGGGATGAATTTGCGACCGTACGTCCCTCGTGAAGAGCCATTATTCGTACATTAATTCACTTACAAATACTGATCAGTGCATTGTAGCTGTGGCGTGTGTATACTACGTCGGTTCCAAGCGTTCGTGCCAGTACGTTTAAAAGAGAAAATAGTTTCACGAACTTTCATCTGGGCCGTCCAGCGAGCCGAGGAAGCCGCTTCGAGACAAGGTCTCGGAACAGCGTCCGCGGAGGGTGCCCAGACCCACTAAATATACGCCGAACTCAAATCTGATTTATTTGATAATAAAGTTTACGTTCTTCACAAGCTTTCAAACACATCAATGTAGTCACCTTCAAAATATTCCCTATTAGACGCCTGGATAGAACTGGTCCGACCTATTCTTCCATTGCTGGAAGTACCCTTGGAAGTCCTTAACAGTTAAGCGCTTCAGCAGCCACGTCGTTTCCTCTGTAATTGTCGTCAAATCCCCGAAATACCTCCTCCGCAACATCATCCTGCATTTCTGGAACAAAAAGAAAGACGCAGGGGGCTAACTAAATCCGGCGAGTAGAAAGGGTGTTCCAGCATAGTGGTGAAACTGCGTGCCAAAATCTCACACACTGTCAATGCAGAGTGCGCCGTGGCATTATCGTGGGGCAGAATGGTCCGGCGCCCCTCTTCCAACAAATTTGTTCACACGAGACGCACACAATTTCTCAGACACTTCAGGACCTCCACGTCGAAAGCTGTATTGGCAGTTCGAAGTTCAGGTACAAATTCGTGGTGCAGAAATCTATGGCAGTAAAAAAAGAAAAAAACAATCAACATGACTTAGATTATTTTTTCTTCCGCGCAAGACGGCCCTTGGGGTCATCTTTCTTTTTCCCCTATTTGCTCTGCAACTTCAGCTCGATTTCGTAATCCTAAATCCAAGTTTCGTCACCGGTGACGCCCTTTTTCACGAGTTCATCGCTGTCGTCTGAAGTTTTCCAATCGACGCGCAATTCTTTTCGTCGCAACTTTTGCTCAAGAGTCAGTACTTTCGGCACTATTTTGGCGCAAAGCTTTTGTATCTCTAAATTTTCAGTCAAAATTCGGTGAATGGACGACTTTTTCAAACCAAGTGCTTCTGCTATCGTTGTAACAGTCATTCGTCGGTCACTGAACACAAGAGAACGCACACGTACGATCGATGTTTTCATCTTCGCACGCGAGGCGGAGGGGCGTCCTGATCCATCGTCCTTGGGATCTTCACGGCCTTCCCAAGAACGCTGGACTCACTTGAACACGGCTGTTTCCTTTAGGGCATCCTTTCCATTGGTCTTTTTCAACGTTTGATGAATTTCTGCGCCATTCTTGCTGAAGTTCACGAGACTTTTCATATTTCTCCTTTATTTCGTCTGGTCGTCAATCTCCATTTCGACAAAGACTAAAAATAGGTTCCACAAGAAGTGCACGCATAAAATTCTGCCTTGTCGTACAGACGTCCTGCTTGCACTAGAGGTCAACCGGGTCCTTTCGACTGCAGAGGGCGAGAGAGAGAGCAGCACCGCTACTTTCTCTCCCACTATTTTGCAGACTCACTGCATTAACTTTTGGGACACATCTCGTATACTGGGCCGCGATATTGTAGCGGAGCCTTTTCTGATGTCATTTCTTTTCGCGCTTTTCGGTCTTCGTCAGCGGTCAGAGTGATGCTCCGCCCGCGTTATCAATGGGATAAGCCGAACGTGAACGATGGATGATAAGAGTGGCCTAGAATCAAGCGGAAGTCATTGCTACATTATACCGGCCCTGGTGATGGTTATGACATTAAATGTAGGGCCGGTATTTTGTAGCGATGCCTTTCCGGTAATAATGCCTTTTCGCGCTTATCGCGCTTTGTCAGTGGTCAGAGCGACGGTTCGCTCGCGTTATCAAGGGGATCAGCCGGCCGTGAGCGGTGGATGATAAGACTAGTATAGAATAAGCCATAAGGCATCGCTACAAAATACCGGTCTAGGACTGAATATAGCCTATACATTCTCAAGCCTCTGAAGAGGACAAGTCACCCTTTGCGAAAGGGCAACAAAAAAGATAATAAATAAAGTGGAAGAAAAATTTGTTGAAATAAATGACGCGAAATGCATAAAATGATGACGAAACAAACGAAAAAAAAAGGGAAGGGGTGAGAGGGAAGAGGGCTACAAATAAATGCACTGATGTTATTTTCCGGGCTGCTTTAAACGCAGAGGGCACAAGAAAATGGTCGTCAGCGTCTGCAGAGAAGCACATTCTATGTGGTTACATGCTCAGACGTGCTGTCTTTACGCCTGTCAGAAACACACTGCCTACGCTAGCGCGCCGCCGGTCTGACATAACGGCACGCGTGATTGTTCGCGAGCGGCGTTCTTTCTCTCGCGCGCGCCAGAGAAACGGTGACATTTTGATTCGCAGCAATAAAGCCGCCGAGGGACGCCGAAGCGGGGAAAATGTAAACAGAGGCACGGCACTAAAGCAGCGCCTGCCGCTTGGCCGGGGCCCAAAAGGCCGGAATAAAATGCCCGGCAACGCCAGCGGTGCGACAGAACTCGGGCTTCCGCAGTAAACGGTGCTCTCCGGGGGACACGGCATGCGGTCGTAAAGGGCCCGCCCCTCCTTTGTTCTTCTGTCTTTTTATTAAACACTGAGGCACTCCTTATTTCTGTCCCTTAGCAGACTCGGTTGTCTGCCCGCAAAGCGCGCGCCGGCTTCTTCTCGGCATGCTGCGGACAGACCGGTGACCCTTGTTTCGATGCGCCTCGCGTACTGCTTGGCGGAACGTCATGTTTCACCTCGGAGCGGACCCGTCTCGGGGCGTCCAATATTGAAACCCACATCGTGCAGTGCGAAAAACGACGTCTGATGTTCCAAGAAGCGGCGGAAAGCTGCGTTGAACGAGGTTGATATATATAGCGTCGAAAAGACCAAACTTGTGAAATACTGGCGTACGAAGAAAAAACAGAGATGCCTCCTGCTAAAAAATATTAATAAAAAATAAATAAATAAAAATTAAAAACTGCTAGTTTTTGTTGCGATTTTCTATTGCCCTTCACCTTGATGTTGAAACTTTACGGGGTTCTTATTTGACAGCTGAAGAGCTGGCAAGTTATGTGCGTGAAGGATATACGCTTATCGATTTGATGCGGCCTTGAAATCGACAGGTAGTTTAATTTCCGGAGCCAAGCGTCCGTTTCCTTCTTAGGTCCACTACTGAACTTCGTCCCTCACGCTGCTGAGGCGCTGAAGTAAGCGAACTGCGCTGCGGTGATAGCTCAGCGGTTTACGTCAGTCTGTGACCTTTTCTCCAAAAGTGTTGCCGTTGCTGATAATGGCTAGGGATATAGAGGGCGCTTCGAATGATGATAAAATAAACGGGGGAAAGAGGGGGGGGGGGGGGGGGTCTTCTGTTGACGTCACTGTATCCCAAACATCGAAACAACAATTTTATTCGAGAGTACGAAATAATTACTGCTGAGCGGATGGGTCCTCCTATCTTAGGAACACTTCCTCCGAAGCTTTGTCACATTTCGCCCTCTCTTTTGTTTTTCACATACACAAACACAATATATATACGCGTGTTCCTTGCTAACGGAAACATGATTGTGGTCCTTGGTAGTGACTTTGATTCAACATTCTTGCACTGCTAGCGTTGCAGCCCGCCGCAACTGCCGACGTCATCGCTTGCGGAGGGATCAACGGTCGGTCAGTGCGAGCGGCGTGTGCTGTGTCTTCGCGGCGTACATCGGCAGAGCGGTCTTCGGCATTGGCAGACGCCGTGTCTTGCAGGCTCCAAAAATTGTACGTGTGTGAGGAGGGGATGGGTTTGTCCGGCGGCAGGCTTTCGTGATTTCGGGAGGACGTGGGTGCGATATCACCCGTGTGCAGCCGCGCTCAACGACATCAGCGTAACGATCGGCGGCATTCCAGCACGTTGAATGTCTTCACCGTGCCGCTCGCGAAGGTCATCGCTTGCTCACAATTGACGCCACAGAAGCAGCTGCGTGTTCCGAGACGCTTCCGCTCTCGCGTGCGGACGACCGCGGCCGCAGACAATCATTTTAAATCCCCGCTATAGTTCAGCGTGCACGTCTGAGCACGCGAGAAGAAAAGCGCGTCAGCTCGTTCGATGGAAGGGCGGGCCACGCATCCAAACGCCGCGGCCGCTTTGCGCGCTTAGTTCACCACGCCCATCGGTCCGCGAACAAGCTCTCGTTCGTGCCGCCCAGCGTAACATGCGTGGTCTTCGGACATCACGAAAGACGCCGCCAATACTTTCGGATCGGCGCAGCGTGCTGTATTCATTTCGCATGGCTACCATTCACCGACACATGACGCGTGCCGTGCGCGGCTCCTATGCGGCAAGCGCTAAATGCCGATGTAGTGTATAATTGCTCGCCTGTATGCATTATGCATTGCCTTCAGTCGTCGTTTGGAGTAAGTATTAACAGAAACATCAGGGCCCGTATACTAAAAAAAGTTCTTACGCTGGAACTGTTCGTAAGAGCACATACCAGCCACTCGTGATGTTGAACATATTATGAGCGAAGGCGATCGTTCAATGGTAGACGGCTCTTAGGAACGAAAAACTTTGTGGATTCGGTCCCAGAGTTCTTACGTCCAACATACACAACGGGAGGCGCTGTAAATGAGTTTATTGGTCAACCATCAATGCGGTACTTTTTCGTTGCTGTTCTTTCTCTCTTTTTCTTTTCTTTTCGTGATGTTTTTTTTGTCGTAAGTCAGAATTCCATGCATATTTCTCACCGCAAAGATGAGGAAAATATACAGCGTATACTGAGATGACTGGGAGTGTGCGCTTCGATTGCTCGGAGCGCAAAGAAGAAAAGCGTTCTGATTCACAAAGCGTAGGCTACGAGCCGTCGCCGCCACCCCCCGCTCCGGCGTTTCCATTACTTTTTCGTTTCCTTTCTTTGAGAATGAAGAAAGGTAATATGTTGGCCATAAGAGCACAGCTGAAGCTTGTCGAACCCATTCATCGTGACGAGGCTTGTCAACGGTTCGTTTACGGCGCCGGTGGCTCTCTGGTCGAGATGTGTCTCATCGCGACATCTATTTTACGTAGGAGGGGGACGCGCAGGACTTCCCTACATAAACTGCCACTCACCGTCCCAGCAGCGATGGGAATTCGCGTTGGCGCATGCTTCTGACGTGCCATGCGATCAGACTTACTTCCGTTTGGACAGACTCTTCTCTAAATATAAGCTTATTTCTTACGTTTTGTTGCTTTCTCTCTCTCTCTCTCTCTCTCTCTCTCTCTCTCTCTCTCTCTCTCTCTCTCTCTCTGTGTTTTCTTTCTCAATCCCTTGTGCTTCCATTCGCAAGACAGCATTCGACAAAGACGATCTCGCACAAGACGGTATTGCCAAGGCACATGTATTAGTGAACGAAACGGGCAGCTGAAAACGGCAACAAAACAGGAAGAAGCGTGCGGAACTCGTCTGCGACACGCGAATGTGGCGTCTATCAGCATCTCGCCATGAGCTAATGGAGCGCTCGTGCCTTTTGCACCTGGCGAGGTAAATGCTTCACTCAACCTCGATGTGAAGGTGGATAAAAGACAGGGAAGCATCCAGAGGGCCTCGAGTGTTCATACTGTCTCTGGAGCATTAAGATTTCCAGTTTCCCAGCCGAAGTCGTTGATGTTTTCTTTTCTTTCGCAGCGACTTCTGAAGATACTGCTCAGTTTCAGTAAACTTATGAAGCAAGCTGAGAAACTAGAAAGCTGATATGTTTGATTCTGTGAGAAGCCCCATATAATTGCACTACACAACATAATAGCTTTACCCCCGTCCCATATTAGAGAGCTTTAGATTAGGGGACGCAAGCGGCTTGCGTACGCAAGAACTAGGGGCCATGGTACTGCGCATGTGCAGACACAGACGTAGGTGTCCGCGCATGCGCAGTAGCGTGGACCCTATTTCTTGCTTACGCAAGCCGCTTGCGTCCCCTAATCTAAAACTCTCTATTCTCAAACGATCCTTGACTCAAAGCTGTTCCGCCATTCCATGATGATGATGATGACAGAATCGAGGTGGAGGTACGTTCTTAGGGGTGTGCGAATAGATATTGTTGAGACCTAATTGGATACGAATCTAATAGTGCTAGAAGCGAATCGAACCGACTACCGAATAGTTGTCGAATATTGATAAGGCGTTATGATAATTAATATAAAACGATGTCCACATCCAATCATTCTTTTCTGCCATTACATTTTACGTTATGCAGCGTTGTTTATTAAGAACTCAAATGGAGCATTAGGAACAAACTAGTTTCTTCGCATGCACAGGACTCTTCAGAGAGTGCGAATGATCACTGTTATAGCCTGTAAGGTATGGCAACCAAAGCGACATAGCCTGCTCCGGCCACTACGCAAGTTCTGATGTTTTATGTTTATAACAGGCCCGCAGGGGTGGAAAATTACTGTACTTTTGCTCTAATTTTATGTTTAATTTGGCGCAGTTGAAGTTTTGAAATATTCGAAAAGTATTCGAAAAATACCGGCATTCACGAATAGTGACTATTCAATTTATTATTCGAAAGTTTTGAATATTCGCACACCCCTATACGTTATAGAATACGCAGTTAAGAAAAGCTGTATCTCAATTAAGCGTTGGTGGAAAGGTATATATCATCATCAGCCTATTTTTATGTCCACTGCAGGACGAAGGCCTCTCCCTGCGATCTCAAATAACCCCTGTCTTGCGCTAGCTGATTCCAATATCCAACTGCAAATTTCCTAATTTCATCACCCGTTAGGTTAGGTTAGGTAATATGTTAGGCTGTAACTCTAACGGTCCATCGGTTATCTACCCTACGCATTCGTGGCTTGCCCAGCTCCATTTCTTTTTCCTAATGTCAACTAGGATATCTGCTATGCCTGTTTGCTCTCTGATCCACACGGCTCTCTTCCTGTCTCTTTACGTTACGCCTACCATTTTTCGTTCCATCGCTCTTTGCGCGGTCCTTAACTTGTTCTCGAGCTTCTTTGTTAACCTCCAAGTTTCTGCCCCATATGTTAGCACTGGCAGGCTGCAATGATTGTACACTTTTCTTTTCAACGACGTTGGTAAGCTTCCAGTCAGCATATGGCTATTCCTGCCGTATGCACTCCATCCGAGGTATATATATATAAATATAGGCAGAAGTTTGTAACCACTTTTACTATATGTGTATAGTCCCAAAGCCCCATATTTTTATTTTCTTCGTTATTATTTTTTATCATTTCCTTAATAGGTACTGACGAGGTAGTTGGTGATCCATGATTTTGGTGAAGCAGCGCACTTGGAAGAAAAGACGTCCACACAAACATGAATGATGAAGACATACGCAGGCTAATCATTCATATTTGTGTGAATGTCTTTTCTTTTTTCCCTTTTTTTTTTGTTCAAGTCTGCTGCTTCACCAAAATTATCGCTTTCATCAAAGAAGTATCGATTTCCCCGACGTACAACAGCGACCGTGAATGCCAATTGATGCCCGAGTCGACGCGTTGTCGTCTTCGGATCCAGGCCTCTTTCTGCGTCGTTCTGGCAGCGTCGCACAGCTTTCACTCACGACCGAAAACGAGCGAAACGAAATGAAGGAACAACTCTGCACAGAACTGCCGAGGCGGCCTACAATTCGCCGGATTCGCGGGTTATCTATATCGCGCACACTTCCTGTTTCATTCTACCTATTAGAACCTTGGCAAGTTGCCAGTATGTTGTTGAGGGGAGTTCCCACTGTGTTTACCGGACGCTCCCCTCTGCGACCATGGTTAGTATTACTTCCGCATGCGATGGCGTGATTCTGGTCTTGCGTGCAAGGTGTATTCTTTGCGAGTCGGTGCAGCTAATTGTTCGCGCTTGCCTCCGCACGCAGACTCAACTGGACAGACCTATCAAAGCTTGTAGGGTGTGTCCGATCTCGCTATTCATGAATTGCTAGTGCGCAACAGCTGGAGGCATCACGCGCATGATTACTGGGTCCACAAGTTATACAGCGGCCCGGTCAAGCCCTCTCACCGCGCGCTTATTGGCGCTCTTCAAGAAGTACGTGCTCGCAGTGTACCCATAGTGGCGCACGAAGACTTCGTTTATTTGCGTAGAAAGCTTGGACAAGGAGAACTAAGCTGTTCTGTATCCTGAAATCTGAAGATGGTTAGCAGCGCCGCCAACTTCGTGTAATTAGGCTTGGCGCAGCTTGCGGCTTCACCGTCAGAGTGACTTCCAGAAGGCGATGCAGGTGGAAAAGGCATGCATGAACATATATCGTTGCCAGCTGCGTTTATAGTGTTTCGCAGACATCGCCCCTCCTCGTCTAGCGCGCGATGCCAGCTAATGCCCCGGCCTGTCACATCTTATCACGTACACTATACATTATTCTAGTGCTCCCTATGCCTTGCAGTCACGTCCTTGAATCATGGAGCTTGCGCGAATGCTAAAGCATCGTCACAGCGGATGAACATGCTATGCACTGGCCCCATACACATTTCTAGTGACAAAGGCACGTGTAAAGCCATGCATTTGAAGCAATTGTATACTTAGAGGTGTTTATTCGCAAGAAAAAAAATGAAGTTGCCTCGAATGACAACAATTCGATGTGCGATATTGTTATGGACACATAATCGGCTCCGTTTGTTCGCGACCTGCGCCGCTATAGTGATCGATGATTCTTTTTCTTCACTGCAACCTATCATCTTTCAGAAATGCGACTGCCACATGCTAAAATTGATGTTACGTCTGCGTCGTAAACTGCCCCGAACGCCGCATGCATGTATAACGGCAAAGACCTTCGAAGTCACATAGAACCTCACATATTAAGTATACGGTGTACCGGGAGCGTTGCTGCAGCGTGCAGCGAATGACGTTTTACAGTCAGTTGAGGGCCATATATGGCTATCGCCACTTTTCTCTGAGCCGGTCAACTTCGCAGTGGTCGATGGCTGTGGTCGATCATTTTGGTCGATTATTCCGACAAACGAGCCTCGTTGTTTTCCCGGGCACGCACAGAGGGCGTACAACCGAGGCTGGCGGAAGAAGAAGACGTGCCGATAGCAGTGGCGGCCACCTGATCGCTGGCCCTGCTGGGCCACAAAATTCTCCCCCGAAAATGGCAGCTGGCGTCGCGATATGTACGCGTGAAGCTTCGGTGGAGCCCAGCCGCGGGGTCGTTTCACCAGGGCGCACCATGGCTGACGTTACCGTTGAGTGAACCGGCGTTGGCCCCATCTTACCCATGTGTTTGACGCAGCTGCTTTCTCACTGCTGGCCCGCTTGCGGTAAGTGCTGTAGGAGAAATGCGTGAAGCTTGCCTTGAATCTCGCGTATACATGTATGCCACGAAAGCCACGTGGGCGCGTTCTGACGCTGCTGGTGACGTAGCATGCATTCACGCTTGCCGCTTGCGATCCTGTGGGAGCGAGAGTTAACGCGAAGCTGCGATAATCATCTTTTGACTCATTTCGAGTCTCGTGCTCATTTCCCAAAACCTACAATGCGTGAAAACTACTGTTGAAGCCTAATAACGCACAATTTATTGCTTTTGCATACAGTGTGCCGTACGATTGGCATACGTGCACTATTGTGCAGTCATTTTCTTTTCTTTCTTTTGCATGTTATTCCCCCAAGAAGCTGTACAAACAAAACGAATATCTTCGTGCGCCAGTTCACCTTTAAAGTTCGTTCGACTAAACCGCATTGAAAACAAATCATTACCGGCCGTTCGCGTGAGCTGACCGCTAATTTTGTGTAGCCCTGTGACGATTTTATTTTATTTTCGGCTTTATTGTATATCTCTGGACGCAAACGCACTATACACCAGTAAAAGCAAAAATATATGTCAACGTTCATTTCCAGTTTCCGCTATAGTGCGCCACGCATATTCCAGTCATGGTATGCTGGATACCTGTACGACGGTTCTTTGATCGAAATTTTTTATTTCTTTTCTTCATCGCACCGCTCCTTTGTGCCCCGCGTGTGGCGCTTCTCCTACTCGTACGTCGTGTTTTCCCAGCTTGAGCCGCGTCGCCTGCCTGGTCTTTGTTATTTGTAATTACGGCTCTCGTAGCTTCCAGTTCGCCAAGGCTTCAATGTGCGTAGTATTGAAGCTGCGAAGCTCTTTAAGTCGGTTGCAGCGAAGACATAATGCATAAGTGAAGACACGTTGGAGCCGCACGTAACCGGCATACCTAAACAAACTATGTACGCTCCAAACTCCCACATTTCGGGCAGGTTTAGAGCGTCTACTGGAAGTGGACTGAAGTGTTCTTTGGGCGAGTGCACGCAGCTCTGAAACATCGGTGCAGACCGCAAAATGCGCATCTTTTCTCACGCCGCTATGCCATACAGAAACCACGCAGCGCTAACGAAAGCAGCGGAAAAGCAGTGGTTGTTTGTTCACTTTGAAATAGGAAGCTCCCTTCATGCTTCGAATGCGGCGCGTTTCGTTTTCGTCGTTCCAGCTCCACGTCGTCCCTAGACTCCCTTGTCAAGGACACACACGCATACCACTTAGACAGCGTGACACACACACAGAGTCGTTTCCATTGTTTAGAACGTCGGCTTCCAGTTGACATTGAAGTGCAGTTGTGGCTGTCTGAAAAGGAACTCCGGCTTGTCGCGTTTGACGTCGCGGCTGGCTGTTCAAACTATATAGCTTCGACATGCGGGTAGCAGGTCCTTTTGTTCCCCGCTGGAATCTAAACACAAACTTCAGGTACGTCGCCGAACATGAATCTGCGACGTCTCGGCTCCCCGCTTTTGACAGCAGCGGCCGTGCGGCACTGTGGTGTCTCTGTGAGCTTGAGATGTGTACCGGGCACATTGTTTGACACGAAAGTGAGCCTCTGTCTGTTGTTGTATTAGTTTCACTTTCGAGTTGTGCAACTTACTGCTACGAACTTGCTGAACACCGTAACATGTGATATTCTTACTGTTGCGCCGAAGAACATATATTTGCGCTGTTTATCTGAGCGCGAAAACTTAAAGCCCCTGCACTAGCAATTAGGGACGAGTCTGTACGGTGTACTGAAGAGGCACAGACGAAAACGAAGAAACACACAGCGCAGTATTTCATCACAAAATTGATATATATACAGTGAAGAACGTACATATATCACGGCATTGAATGCGCCGAAGTAAAACGTGAAAATAGCAAATGCCGGGGGTATTTGTATTCTTATATTTTGCATTGTAATTCCCTAAAACATCAACACTTTCGTGATGTCATCGTTATTTGCACTCTTTTTTGTTCTTGCATTGCACATGTGTGTGTGTGTGTGTGTGTGTGTGTGTGTGTGTGTGTGTGTGTGTGTGTGTGTGTGTGTGTGTGTGTGTGTGTGTGTGTGTGCGTGTGCGTGTGCGTGTGCCAGTCTGCAATGATTGTATTTTTGAAGTCGGTGCTACGTGGCGTGTTCCTTTGTCGTTGTGTTATCGTTTCTCTGTTTATACTTCAGGTCCTGCAATACCAACTCGCCCTTCCAAATGTATACATTGTGCCCCGTATCCCGTATTCACAAAAAGCTCTGACACTACCATTCTTCCATATTAGAGCAAATTCCAGCCAATATTTAAGCTGGACAAATCATCAGCGAAGGTGGCCGGCCAATGGAACAGAACACTTCCCACGTGAAAATGTTCTGTTGGTTTCCTGCTGGGAGCTGCTGGTTTGTACTGGTTTCTGATGGAACCACCACGCAACCTGCTGGTTTCCTGCTGGTTGTGCTGGTTCCAGCAGGGTGCTACTGGTTTTCTATTGATCCCAGCGGGTTGCCTGCTGGCTTGCTGATGGTTCCAGCAAGGTCGTTACTGGTTTTCTGTTGGTCCCAGCAGGCAACCTGCTGGCTGTGCTGGTTCCAGCAGGGTGCTTACTGGTTTTCTGTTGGTCTTGGCAGGCTGCCTGCGGGCTTGCTGCTGGTTCCAGCAGAGTGCTTACTAGTTTTCTGTACTGGTTCCAGCAGGATACTGGTTTTCTCCTGGGATGCTGCTGGAACCAGCAAGTAACCTGCTGGTTTTCAGTTGGCTTGCACTGGTTCTAACAATGCACTCAGTGGTTTTGTTTGGACTCGAACTAGTCCAAGCATTCACTCTTGGAGTTAGGATCTGCTGTTTTTAGCTAAGACCTTACTGCTTTTCAACTCGGTGCACTGATCCATTCAGGGAAGGACGTGGCATAGTGAAATACAACCCAAGAATGATGTTCAAATGTACATATTAGACCTTATGCTGTACATCAGTGCACTCTTTTTCCTTCATTATACAAAAATTTTACCTCCAGAGGCCAAGCTGAAGCTGGGCTTAGATAATGAGAAATGTGAAGCTCTGCACACAATTCAAATTCGTGGAATTCATTGTGAATTGAAGAGGTACTGAAAAGTTATCAGCAGAATTTTCGACAAATTGACAATAGCTAAATTTCATGCACACTGAAAATATCATTACACAATGTCTCTAAAAAAGTATCATACACTATACAATCTATATATATATATATATATATATATATATATATATGTACGAAAAGCAGTGATGCATACGTAGCTATCATAACAAGAACTGAGCTAATACAAGGCACAAAGAAACAAACACATCGTCCTAAAATAGCAACTCTGCAGAGTGGCAACAGTGCCTTACTAGTGACCATCGGAACATCCACTGTCAGCTGTATAGAGTAGAGGTCTGTGAGCGGCTGGAGGATTAAAAAATTGTTATATTTATCAAATTGAACCTAAGAAAATTATTTTAAAAACGGCAACATTTGAAAATAACCACACAAGTAAATTATATTACACTGGAATGTGAAAAAAGCTCACGGCTATTCCATGACAAGAACATGACCCGACATCATAAAAGAGGCATTTATTGCCATGCTACCTACACATAACTGATGATGCATGAATTGCTCTGCTCAGCTGAAATCATTACACGCAAATAAAATTGAATTTTCACAACGCTGTTGGTATACAATAATATATGACCACACCAAAACAAGAAATGAGCAGAAGAAAGCACTAAAAAACAAGAAACGTTTGGTAGAATAGGTTTCCAGATTAATTTAGACCGCCTGGTGTTCTTCCACATATATGAAATATGGCTGTTGTGGCCATATTGGTTGTGGACAGGTCCATGTGGACGCTGTCAGCGTAGCACGAAGATGCCGAGCGTGCGAGCTGGTAGTACACGTTAAGTAGGCCTACTGTGCGAATAAAGCAACCAGGATAGCAATCAAGATTTCATATTTCTCAACCCTAAATTTGTTGAAAAGTGCACGAAACATGCATTTAAGTTCATGCGGGCATCAGCTTGTTGCTTGGAAATGTTCTCCATATCGATGAGTAACAAGTCGGCCGACTGCCTGCAACCCTGTGCTGAAACCAGCAGCTACCGGTTTCAGCTACTGGTTCCATCACCTGTTGGTTCCATCACCTACTAGTCTCAGTAGCTGCTGGCTCCAGTAGCTGCTGGGAATGTGCTAATAATAATAAACCAGTTGTACTGGAACCAGTAATAAACCAGCAGGAAATTTCCACCTGGGTTCCAAACAAGCTTTGTTGAATACGGGCCCGTATCTTCAAGTCTCGCCGAGTCTTTCGCCTATGACTAAACATTACCGGCTCCGATTTCTTTTATCAGCAGCGGTACGATCAGCGCCAACGACAATTTGTGTGGACGGATTTACAGAATGCAGGCACATATATGGCACTCTCAAGTGTGCGGGAACTTGACTGCATGTCTCATTTCCGCAATAACGAGCTGTACAAACAAATGCTGTCTCCTTATATTTCGTTTCTTTTACTTATAGATATTTTCTTTAGCCGCCGAACAAGTGTCGAGAAGGTGTTCGCAATTCTGGGCGCGTTTACGAGAGGGGCACCGACTTGAATCAGATGAAGAGGGCTCCGCGCGAGCGCCCCAGGGGAGCTCCCATCTCGATTGAGCTTGCGCACTTTCTGTGCCGGGACGCTCTCGACTCGCTCCATTCCGCGCTGGCAATAATGGAAGAGGACAGTAATGGGACGGTCGCATTAAGGTGGATGGATGCGCGGAGCGAAGCTGCAACCTCCCTCGGCGCGAGGTCTGCGCAGGATGTTGCACTCTTCATGAAACGGGCTTCGTCGGCCCAACACCGAGCTTTGCCGCCCATACATATATACTCTGGAGGCGTCGAGAGCTCTAAGGGCTCGACTCTATATACGTAAAAAGCTTATCCTGCCGCAAAACACATTAAACCCGTGCAGTGAGTCGACCGCGCACTTACGCGCGAGCGGACAAGTGTGCGCCGTGGATACGCGGTAAACGGTGAGACAAAGAAAGCTCCTGCAGTGGAGGGGCTGAAATTCGCGCACCTTCCGTTGTGCGGGAAATCGCTGCTTTCTGAGAGCACTGTTGTTTCGATTGTTCAGTATCTGTTGCGATGTTTGTCTCATTTCTTTTCCCCCGAGCTACGAAAGCTTTGGATTTATACGCAATGAAGTGCGCGCTTCGTCTGCCTGCTTGCTGTTTGCAGCAGACCATGCCACATAACAGCAAGGACTAACAGCCTGCGTCATCGGAGCATTGCCCGGTGCCCGCACCCAAACGTTCGCTACACTGTGCAAACAAATCTTCGGCACCAATGGCTGTCGCCGGTGTGGCAGCGCGCCGCGGTGACTGCTTGGCACGGTGGTTCGATTCAAGAGAAGCGCAAACATTAATCTGCCCCGAGGTCCAACACGCGCCGACAACGATGAAAGCATTTCACGCAGTTCCTTTTTCCCGCGATACGCGTGCAAATAAATTGTGCGCTTTTTCCTCTTTTTTTTTCTCTCTCCTCAACTTACAGCGGCTGCTGCGGTGAAGCTGAGCTTCATTATATATGCGTCGTCGTTTATCCTATATTTGCTCCTGATCAGCGAACATCCGCTTTTCGTCTTGTCGAAATTTTATGTTCTAGCATTCTGCGTGCGGAGTTCTCTCGGCACTTCGGGCTGCACTGGGAAAACTGGGGGATGCACGTAGCAGCCCTATCCTGAGTGCACATGCGTCATCGGCACTTGGTTTTGCAGGGTTTTTTTTGTTGTTTTTGTTTTTGTTACTCCTCGCGATAAAGAGGCAAGCAACTTTTACTACACCGCTCGGCCCTTGCGCGAAAACAAAATGATCAAAAAGCAGCTCATTTCGAAACAGCCGGATTGCGAGGGATAGCGAATAAGTTTCCTGGAATCGTATTTAGCGTATATTTATCCTTGCTAAGCAGCGCCGAGTAAGCCTGCGTAAGTGAGCAAACAAGCCGCCGTCTTGCCACCTTGACGACCGTGTTAGCGTAAAAAAGACAAAAAAATAACCTCATATACAAATCGCATGCGAATAGAACGTAGAATATTTGCTGACTTGAATATACCCGTGCGGTCATATGCGCTAAAATAAAATCTGCTACGCTTATACGCAAGACCGCAGCTTATGGGACGGTAATAATAACGAATTACATAAAAGTTGGAATAGCGAACTCGGAGGAGAGAAATGAACTGGCAGCAGAGCGAAAACGCAGCAACGGTCCGCCGTACTTAGCGGAAAGGAATTCTGAGAAGCCATTCGAGAACTTGTATTTTGCCGTGCGAATCCCGCACTTCCACTCCTTCGTTAAAAAAATAATAATAAAATTAGTTTTCATGCCCACTACACACAGGCTCTGTTCCCAGTATCTCCATCTCCGCATTTTACACTCACTCGTTTTTTTCCTTTTCATTTGTTTTGTAATTGCTCGCGTGCTTTCATACAGAGCTGCACCTGAAGCGTGTCCAACGAACTGAAATTGTGGGGCTCTAACAAAAAAGAAAGGAAAAAAAAAGGAAAGAAAATCGCCCAGCCTGCACCACTAAGTATCGAATTGACCTGACGTCCGTAGATTCAAGTAATAAAGAGAAGTAACAGAATACAAGGAAGAAGGATATTATCGTGTCAAAGCATTTCTTACGCCCTCGAAAAAAGAAAAGAAGCGGGATCCGGAGAATTTAAATGCATCCGCACGTGCACATCGTGCGTGTCTTCCTGACCCTGAAACGGGCAGAAATCTTAGCCAGTTTTTCTGTTTACGCTGGCTATTTTGCCGTTGTCAGTGATGCTGCGAAAGAAAGAAAGAAAGAAAGAAAGAAAGAAAGAAAGAAAGAAAGAAAGAAAGAAAGAAAGAAAGAAAGAAAGAAAGAAAGAAAGAAAGAAAGAAAGAAAGAAAGAAAGAAATAAGAAAGAAAGAAAGAAAGAAACGTACAATATGCACAGTAAGTATACTGCATGTAACTCGAGGTCTTCACCGCATGTAGCTGTATGCTGACCATACAGAAATTGCGGCGCAAATGTATCAGCTGCGTATATAAACGTGAACCAAAGCGGCGTTCACGTCCACTGCGCATTTTGACATCATCAGCGAATATTTCCACTAGCGGAAACATTTCGTCTTTATAGTATAGTTTCGTGGCTAACGATATAGGTAAATGTGCCCGGTCTGCGTGCGACGTCTGCATGTGACTGTACAGCTGATATGTGAAGGACGGTGTATAATGATGATCTGTACTCTGAGTTGCTCTAAACTTCCTTCTTTTGGCTTCCAACTGTTTTGCGCTTGTTGTGTTCGCGCTAGTAGCCATGTCACAGCCATTGCGTCAACACCAACTAGCCCAACTCTCTTCGTTAATTAAGCTTCCCTTGTGCATTAAGTATCCTGAGCCTCATCTTTCATTACATATTCGTTGTACGTCAATGATTAGTTTCGTTTAGGCTTAGCCTCTAATTTCTGCCATATACAATTGTTTTTCAACATATTTCAAGCACAAATAATTGTTTAATCTTTACGAAAACTATTACGTGTGGCGAATTTTGTTTGCCTAGCCTTACTCTATTTAGCGACCCGCATGCTCGAAATTACATGATTTACTTACGCGCTAGAAATTATGTATTAATATGAATTCGTTGTAAAGTTAAAACACAATTAGCCGTTTAAACGGCTAATTAAGAACGATTTAGAAAAAACTGCGATGGGCTTTCAGAACAGATCTATGCTAAATCATACAGAAATGTATCTACTACCACTGGTCAGTATGATGACAGAAAGTCTGCAGCACAGTAACTTTTTTTCTTCGAATTTCTCGACCAGACCGGGGTGCCGATGACGTTGTGTGACGTCATGCATTTCGTGCTATTTTCCCGTGTTTGGGTCTTTTCCATTGAAAAGTGCAAAACTGCTGTTAGGTTCAGCTTTTGTTGATGTATACGTACAAATGCAATGCAGCCATTATTATTTCTTATCTCATAACTTTTGGTTGTAGTTGTTTTATTTCTCTCTCTGTACGCTAGTATTCAGAGAGACTTTCGGATGTTCCTGGGCACGTAAAATAAATATTTTATTATTATTTAAAAATGAGGTTTTACGTGTCAAAACTACCATATGATTATGAGGTTATCCCGGAGGGACTCCGGGATAATTTGGACCACCTGGGGTTCTTTAACGTGCATATAAATCTAAGTACACGGGTGTTTTCTGCATTTCGCCCCCACCGAAATGCGGCCGCCGTGGCCGGGATTTGATCCCGCCACCTCGTGCTTAGCAGCCCAACACCATAACCACTAAGCAACCACGGCGGGTCGATCATCATCATCATCATCATCATCATCATCATCATCATCATTATACCCTTTGCGACAATCTATGATCATGTGGAACTATAGAGCGGTAGTTTCAATGTTACGTCGCTTTTACGTCTGTTTACGTATTTTGTATTTCAGATGTGTAATTTCATCTGGCTACTAGTATTTAAACAACATGGACTGTCACTGCGCTGATATTTTCCTTGCTTGCGTGCGATGATTGTGCAAAATAAGAAAAACACCGATTGCTCTTGTAGGAAAGGCGTAAAATTTAGTACTTTTGTGTCAGAAACAGCTGTACACGCAATAATAGAGAGGAAAATGCGACTGTACGTGTGCTTCTTTGTTTGCTTTCTTTTCTCACAGGTTTCTCTCCGCTTAATATAACTGCTGGATTGAACTGGAACTTGTGTTCCAGCTAACGTTAGCCAAGTTGTTGAAATAAAAATAAATATTTAAAAATTTGGTGCGAGATACGATTATAAGACGTATACAGTGTTCGGTAGTCTGACCTCTGACGACTGAGCACCGTAGCTCTTTTAATCGTATCGTGCACTGCGTTTTTCAAATAATTGTTTTCTTTAAACAGCTTGGATAACGTTAGCTGAGACACACGGTATATTTGAAATTATGGGGTTTTACGTGCCAAAACTAGTTCTCATTATGAGGCACGCCGTAGTGAGGGACTCCGGAAATTTGGACCACCTGGGGTTCTTTAACGTGCACCTAAATCTAAGTAGACGGGTGGTTTCGCATTTCGCCCCCATCGAAATGCGGCCGCCGTGGCCGGGATTCGATCCCGCGAACACACGGTATATATATATATATATATATATATATATATATATATATATATATATATATTAAAATGGGGGCGTTGGTTTTCAAGCAGGCCTGGACGTTGCGTTGCAGAAGGCTGTTCGAAAGGCAGGTCTGGCTACTGGCGAGCGCGGCCTAGAGCGTCAACAACAACCACCGATCATCGTCGTCGTCTTTTCCCAGCCATCGAAGCGCCTGTCATTCGCCTTCAGTACAATTACCCCCCATGGAATAAGGAGCCATCCTGGCGATCTAGGGGCAAGAAAACACAGGGGGATCGTAGCACTGCTTGAGTCGGGACACGTGGACAATTTCCTGGCCGCGACGACGATGGTCAGAAGACGGTTCTAACGACTCGATGAGGTAGTTCACCGGAGATGTTTGGTTAAGTACACGATATAGACCCTGGTACTTGGAGACCAGCTTCATTGAAAGGTCAGGAGTAGTGGACGGGACACGCAGCCAGACTAGTGAGCCAGGAGCATAGCACGTGGTTGTAGCGGATGCATCGTGGTGTTATTCCGCGCCCCTTGAATTTGGAGTCAATAGTTTTAACCAAGAGTGATAAAGTAGAATCTCTAGAGGGCTTCTGGCGCCACTGGTCTTGTGATGTGAATGAACATGCAAATTGGCGGCATTCTTCAGCGTATGTAGCTGCTTGAGATAAAGCCGGGGACTCTGAGGCGTCGGGTCGGTATAAAAGAATAGTGTCCATGGTGCAAGAAAGTTGTCAGCCACTGGTTTCATCCAATGAGCCTTGATGTATCCAGCATCTTGGGCAGTCTATGGCAGTCAGAGACGACGAATCAGAGACCCGGTGTCTCCCAGTGCTTTAGAGATGTGGAGTGGGTTCAGTGAAACGAATGGGTCAATTTGGTGGTTGTACTCATGTTATTGGTTGGTCGTCGATGCAGAATGCATGGGCAAGTGGCCTCGGTGATTTCAAGCGGGCAGGGAATCGTTGTTGATGTTGTAGCTGTGTTTCCTTGTGATCTGAGGTTCTTTACCGTCTTCTATGTGCTTGGGAAATTGTGCCCCGTTTTTCTTCTCATTAGAAAGAAAATGTCAGTGCTGTCTCAGTGCTGTCAAGGATCAAGATTTGTTTACTTTTACTAAAGACTTATTTTTATCCTTTAGAGGAACAGCCTCTTTAAAATATAGACTCTTCAGTTGCAAAGTATAGTTTTTTTTTTTTTTTTTTTTTTTTTGTAACGTGTGTAAGAAAAAACTGCAATTTTTTTGTTATTATTTTTGTGTGTGTGGAGTAGTTCTGGCATGCCAAGTGATGTCTGGGCCGCTCCCATGGCGGTCATTTCCCATGTGGCACCCCAAGCACCTATTGAGGTGGGGGCGCCTTCGGGTTGAGGTCAAACACCCCTTTCCAAGCGTTGAGGTCCCATAATGGCCGAGCACCAGGCCGGGAGCGCGCTTGTACCTATTTTACCGGTAGGTGCCCGGCGGCAGCACTTGCCTCCCACAGCCGCGGCGGATGCTCGTCTACAAGGCCGTCTGTGGTTGGACAAGAGGCGCCCAGAGACAAGAGCTGAAATCTCTATTGGGCCCTCTTTCGAGATGTGGACCCCCACGACAGCCGAGCACCAGGCCAGGGGACATCTCTACCCATTAGAAAAACCGGTGGGTTCCCGGCGGCACCGGGAATGAAAGAAAGGCGTGAAGTCCGTGAAGGAGAAAGAAAGGCGAGAATCCAGTTGTGCTTTGAATGGCGGTGTTGTAAGAGAACGTAATAAAAGATAGCACTCGGTCCCAATTGGAGTGGTCTGACTAGACGTACATAGCGAGCATGTCGCCTAGGGTGCGGTTAAAACGTTCTGTCATCCCGTTTGTTTGTGGATGATAGGCTCTGGCGGTGCGGTGAACGACGCCGCATTCACGAAGCAATGGTGCGATGAGGTCGGAGAGAAACACACGACCACGGTCACACAGCAACTCTCGAGGAGCTCCATGACGAAGGATGAGATTGTGAAGAATGAAAGTGGCAACGTCTTTTGCTGTACACGACGGAAGAGGTGAAGTTTCGGCATACCGTGTGAGATGATCGACGGCAACGATTATCCAATGGTTACCGTCTGGTCTTCTGGGAAGGGGACCATAGATGTCGATGCCGACGCGGTCAAACAGTCGAACGGGGAATGGCAGAGGTAATAAGGTGCCGGCGTTGTGTTGAGGAGAAGTCTTGCGTCGCTGGCACGTGGAACATGACCGAACATACTGTCGAACAAAACGGTGCATGCCACGAAAGCATAGAGGATTTTCGTTAGTACGGGAGCAGCTTGCTATGGGCCAGGATCAGCCATGGTGAAAGCTGATGGTAGCGTCCGGCTGCGAAGTTCGAGGATGAGCAGAACCCCGGTACCTCCACCACTTAAAATGGGCACGTTGGTCTTCAAGCAGGCCTGGACGTTGCGTTGCAGAAGGCTATTCTAAAGGCAGGGCCGCGATTTTGTAGCGATGCCTTATGACTTATTCTATACTAGTCATTCTATACTAGGCGCCTGTCATTCGCCCTTCAGTACAATATATATATAGCGCGTGGCCAGTCGCACGGCAATATTGCGCGTATTCGCGGGCTTCTTTCACACTCGGAAAACCACTTTTATGTAGCACGTACTCTCGATACAGAAAGCTGTATCGAGAGTTTCTCATGTCGCTCTACAATTTTCTCATTGACACTTTTCATCTGATTATAATAACTAAGACGTTGATTAAATAATTAGGACTAATTATGTAATTAAGCGGAATGCAAAAATAGTATGAGTAACTTCAAGCGCCGGCAGACAACATTACCTTGGTTCTGTCCAGCTACGTGGCATTCGCATACTTTTGAAGTTTGGCCCAAGTTAAGTGAAACACCCTGTATATGAACAAGAAGAAAGAGAACCGAGGGGCCCGATTCTTATTAATCATATCATAAGAAGCCAACAAACAAAGACACCAAGGACAACATAGGGGATATTACTTGTACTTACTGATTGAATTAAAGAAATGATAAATTAATGGAAGTGAAAATGGATGAAAAAACAACTGGCCGCAGGTGGAGAACGATCCCACGTCTTCGCATTACGTGTGCGGTGCTCTTACCAATTGAGCTACTCCGGCGCCGTTTTCCCATCCACTTTCTGGGGTACTTAGGTTTTTACTACTATAGAACTAACCCTGGGAGTGTTAGCCAGCGCCAGCACTCACAAACCTTGGCGGCGGATGATCCCCAAAAAGATCACGTACTCGTGACCGGTGACATTCGGCTCTTTTGGGCGCAAGTAACAAAATTGCGTTGAGAAATTATTTTCAGTTGACCAACGAAACTGCGAGCCACTTTATTTTCATTGTCGGTGCATTCTATAGCTGCTTCCCGGAAACTTGCACTTTTATTTAACTTTAGCCAAGTAACCTTCTCTAACACCACTTATGATCGCCGGTATCGTGCACAACCTGCAATATAAAGCGGCACTCGCCACAGCGATTCCTCCTCCGATAGTTTTGTTGACGCGCCGGGCAAGACTTTCGTCGTTTGTAACAGCGAATATCGTAATATTATCGATTCTCCTTGACCGAGCCCATAATGTCGAGCTTGGCTAAGCAGCATGTGAAAAGAATACCGAATCAGGAAAAGCGGCGTGTTGATGCGTACCGGTTTCTCGAGTGAGCGGGTGAGAAAAATAAAAAAATACATTTCGCAGAAAACAATCGACACGCGTGAACGCGCACGAACGCGTGCGCACGCGCACAAACGACGAGCTGGCCAGGTATATAGGGATGACCTTGCAGACGCCCTCTAGAACCTTTCTCCACTCTTGATTAAAACGGAAAGAGTATCGCGAAGTACCTTATAGGAGCGCGCGTATAAACGCATTGGTGTGTGTCGGTTGCTCTGAAAACGAGACAGGAAAAAGAAATTAAAAATTAAATGGAAAAATAAAACACGCGATACGAAAGCGGGGCTTGCCTGGTTGCCAGCGTCGACGAGTTGTATTTCATCCAACGTTTGTCTTTGCCAAGCATCTTAGCATTCTTGTTGTTTTACGGGATGTTAATGCTTTTATTCGATACTCGCGCCTTTTACGTTTTTAATTTCATCCTCAAATTCTTTCGTTTGCGGGATTTCGCGCCATGGCGGCCGATAAGGCTTATATGATTCGGACTGGCACGGGCTCAGTGAAGTGGCACAAGAAAGCTTTATTTTATTTTATTTTTCATTTTATTTATTTTTTCTGCCCGACGGGCAGTGTCGTCTTACCCACTCGAGGATGCTTTTGAAGTAAGCTTGCATAAGCAACGTTGCGTAAGCGCGGATTGCCAGTGACAATAAGCGCCCCGCATACAACGGACAAGGCTCGCCGCTGTCGCAGGATTGCTACAGCTCTCTCTGCGACTCAACATCGATGTTGCAGATTCTCGTGCTTACTTCATCCAGGCAGGCGGAGGCCACCGCGCGAGAACGCCCGCGTAGCCAGATTTCGGTACACGTTAAATTAATCAAATTAATCCAAAGCCCTCCTCTGCGACGTCTCGCATGGCCAAGTTGAAGCTCTTGAGTGCCACACCTCGTAAATTATTATTATTACTTATTAGCTACGGCTTCCTTCGAAGCTCAGAAACGGGCCTATACAGCAAAGTAGACTGTCTCACTTCTGAACATGCGATCAAGATAGCAAGAAACATTTCGTTGTGCTCTAGTGGTGTCCAAGAACAACATGCTTTTGTAAAAGAAAAGGAGCAAAGAAAAAACAGAACAATAAAAGAATGGCGCATCTCGTTCATTTATGACCGGCGTTTCATGTCAAACGGGAAACGTGCAAGAAAACGGTTCAAATTCCGACTTCAAACTATTCAAGCTCTTCTATGTCGTACGCGACGTGTGTACTGCCTTGCCTGCTCTGCAAGTTACTTCAAGTAATACTATACCAAGTGAAAGCTGATCCCTTGGGCAGATCTTGAGCAAGAACCTCAATCTCGTCTCGAGAAGTAAATGGTTCATATGAAATTTAATGCCGCGATGTTTAAGATGCCGGTTTAGTAAAAGATTGGAAATGGTAATTTGAGACTATCTAAGGTTTTTTTTTTTTCTGTTGCTCTGTTGGAAGGGACGCGGTCTCGACTCGGTCGTATTTCGAGAGAGCGCGTGACGTTACATTCAAAGTGACGACTGACTGCATCGTCGTCCTCTGCCACCATTACTTGGCCTCAGACGTCTTGACGATCAAGAACTTAATGCAGATTACAATACAAGCGCAATCTGTCATTTAGTATTTTACTGAATCGAACGCGTTTAAACCAACCAAAATTTGGCGAATTAAGATTTTTCGCTTGAAGCGGCTGCCTATATTAAAGAGCTGCTTACCAATGCTGTTTTCGCTTGCTTCGGACGCTGATGGATAAAATAAATACGCACATAATAAACACCGGCGCCTTTACGTTGCTCCAGCACGAGTTAATTCAGCCAAAAGGTAATAAACCGTTGCCATAAAAGGCACCGTGAGCTCGTCGTACTACGCCACCAGAGCTTTATCAAACAGAGCCACCTGTCGCGGGAGCATCGTTCGTGGCACGTGAAACAGACTGTATACATTCCAAAGAAAAAATGCAGGGCGCATGATGGAATTAGCGTGTTTTGCTGTGGTATTAAAATTTTCAGTTTCTAATTTACTTTTGGAACGTTACGCATTAAAACGACTGCCGCCAACACAAACGAGTGCGTGTTTACTACGTATAGTCCAAAGCACGCGAATGAGGAACTGAATGTAGTGGCAATGAAACTTTCAGAGCGTCCAGAAACGTAATCATCCATGCCACAAAATGCGCTCGCCGCGTGAACGTATTTTGTTTTCACATTGCTCTTCTTGCATTAATTTTTGCGAGAGATATTAGCACATGTTGCGACGTTGACGTCCTAATGCAGGAGTCGAAAAGGTTAATCGTGTCCGCGATTTTTCGCCTTGCCTATGAGTTCGCGCTACGTATATATAGTCATAGTAAGACTTCGTGGGATGCTGCAACGGCTGGTCAGGGCTAACACACAACAAATATTAGGGAATTTTAGATTTTGCGCACCCAAAGATTGGGGACGCAAACCAGCGGGTTTACAAAAAAAAAAAAGCAAAATGATAGTACAAAAGAACGCAAGCAGGGCGTGGCGCTTTGGGTGTGCAAAGGTCTCTTTGGATATATACCTCACACTGTTTGGGTGCACAAATTCTATAACTCCCTATTATTTCTAAGTACCACCGAAATCAAGAAGATAACTAATATATACTTCAAAACACCCGACCAGAAAAGATCACATTAAAATATAGCTCCAGGGTCAGTGGCTTTGCCTTGTCGCTTGCGTAAGCTCAGCGGACGGAGAAACTTGTGACGTAAGGACGCTATATGGGCGCTTTCGCCTCTTCAGAGAACGAATCCAAGAGTGTACAGTCAACCACAAAAGTTTGCGGACCACGCGAGCGCGTGCCAGACTGCCTATCCGCGCCACCTAGCGGTACGCCACCTAGCGGCGACAGGGGCGCTCTCCCGGATATGAGCCCTCTTGGTACTCGCCTGCCTGATAATTTTTTATTCCCGTGCATGACATTGTTAGTTCGTTGTGTTGACGCAGAGCGCTGTCTGCGATAAGACCGCCACATATCTGGCTTGATAGCAGTATCGGAGCAATCACTGCAACCTTTGTCGACTGGTGTGCCAGTGGGTAGATAAGTTTCACAAAGCGCTGCGACGATTTTTTTACGCGACGTTTACTGGCGCACTTTGGTTGGCAGCATCTTGGTCCAATGAGTGTTGCTGCTTCTGCGTCTTGAGAGAAAGGGTAGGGAGGTGTTTCACTGTCATCAAAAATAAAGAAAAAGCGGATGCATAGAAAATTTTCTTTCACACATAGGCGCATCTTCGCATCAGTCGCTGAAAACGTAGTAGACTTGCTTCAGGCCACGTGGTGATTGCCTATTTGGAAAGATGCCGCTGCGTGTTCCACTTGACGAAAGAAGGCACATTGTGCGTTTATTTATAGAGGGAATACCTCAGCGCGAAATCTGCCGCCGAACCAACAGGAGCCGGACTGCCGTGAATAGGATTATTCAAGCTTTCCGCGACGATGACAGATTCACAGATATGGAGCGCAGTGGGCGTCCAAGGGCCACGACTGAGGAAGAGGACCGCCTGATTACGGCCGCCATCGTGGCTGATCCTTTTCAAAGTGCAGAGGATATCCGAGAAGCGCTCTCGCTCACGGTATCGTCTGAGACTGTAAGAAGAAGGCTGAGTGAGCTTGGCCTGCAGTCTTTCGTAGCAGCACAGAAGCCCTGCCTCTCAGACAGCCAGCTACAAGAACGACTCATGTTCGCTACAGCAATGAAATATTGGACAACAGAGAAATGGGGCGATGTCATCTTTAGCGACGACATTACGAGATTTTTCTGTAGTGGTATTATGTTGAAAACATTAACGATTGTTTCATAGTACTACTTACTCTGAAGCTAATTAAAAGCTGCCAGTGGGTCTTTCAGTACTATCTAATGATGTTTGCACGTTTTCTATTGCAACTCTATAACAGCATTATAAAGTTCATACGCAAGAGGAATCACAACATTTTTAGACGCGCCGCTGGAACCCAATTGTATGCTATTTCTTGCAGATATCTGCCTAATTACACACAGAGTGTTCTATCCAGTGGACGGTGTTCCGTGAGCGTGTGGGGAGCAATCAGCAAAGATGGCCTTGGTCCCCTTGTGCGTCTGGAAGGGCCCTTCACTGCGTCACGGTACTGCGACGTCATCACTAGACACCTCGTTCCGTATGCGCTGGACGGTCCCTTCAGCGACGGCTGCTATTTTTTTCAACACGACCGCAGCCCGATCCATAAAGCACGTATCGTCCAGTCATTGCTAGAAGAACATGCTGTTTGCCAGCTTGAGTGGCCTCCATGTGGCGCCGACTTGAATCCCATAGAAAATGTCTGGGGCATGTTGAAGAAACGGCTGTCCACACGAGCCAACCGCGGCCGCACGGCCGATACGCTGTGGCAAGCGATCGCACAAGAATGGGAAAGCCTGCGCGGTCGACCGGAGATTACTGAATCTTTGTACGAGTCGATGCCCACACGCATCAATAAGGTGCTAGAAAACGGCGGACATTTCACTTCCTACTAGATCATTGAGAGACCTATGTTTCATGACACTTCTGTAAATGTCTTGTGAATAAATTCATCCCCTTCAGACACGAATTATGATGCACTGTCTGCAAATGCGTCAAATGCGCATGGCATCATTTCAAGACGCTCACTATTACATTCCAAGAAAGAAGACGAAGCAATGTGCTGTTTTGTGCGAGTTTCAGTAAAAAAATTAATTAGCGTATAACTCATTATCTAATTATTCTGAAATCCGTCAGCTTCAATGCTTGCATAAAAAGAATCAACTATTAGGCCCGAAACGCATGCACACTTGCTTTTTCGGTTGTATTCGTGTCGACCGGAGAAAAAAAATACTCTTGACGTTGGTCTTGGAACGCGGCACGTCGAACGATTGTCTAACATGGTAGTGTCTCCAGCAAAGTGATCATCTGCAGCAATACGCAGGACAATGAAGTTAACTGACCGCTAGTTGTCCCATCAGGAAGCGGACACGAATGTGCACACTGAGTTTTAGGTAATTTGAAGAAACACGTGGCGTGGGACGCGCCTCCGAAGTTCGAGTCCCCAAACGAGGACGCCGTGTCGCAAAGGGTTATAAAAAGAGTCATCGCACCCGATTATTTCTTATTTTTCTAAATGTAACCACTATAGCAGCGCGGTGGTTCGGGCTTTGCGCAGCAAAACCTGGGCGCAGGCGATCAAATCCCGGCCGCTACTGTCACTTAGCGATGGGGGAGGAACGGAAAAATTCTGCCTACTGACTAAGCATCTGTGTCCCATGGCTGCCTCACCGCTCACTCACGCACTCACGAAAAAAAAAAAAAAAAAAAACAGCGTGGCTACGCGAAAATAGAACTGATAACAGCCGAAGAATACGCTGTCTGATTACTTGTACTGATATTCTGCTCTCAAAATATAAGCAAGTAGCCCTGGCTAACAAAGAGCGCGTCACGTTGAAAGAGATAGGTAGAAAATATTTGCGCACAGTGCGAAAATAGACAGGCCATAGATTTAAGGAGGGATGCGTCTTCAACGTAGCGCTGCTGTCGATCGCTGGTGACGTAGCGGAAGTGTCGCGAAGAGGCTCTTGGCCATGCGCTCGCGTGGTCCGCAAACTTTTGTGATTGACTGTACGTTGACTAGCGACCAATGGTTGTCCGAGGTTCTATGCGTTCGCACCCGACAGACCGTGACGGAAATTGGTGATAACTTGTTCCCCTGTTTGCATAGCTGTCGATGGCCATCTCACGACACAAGAGATATGTTCAGGCTTCGTGCGTGAAGTACCTGTAAACGTATCCTTGTATTATGGCTAAAGACGGGTTTTCGCATTTTGAAAAACCCGGGCACGTTTACCATTTTGTTCGTGAAGTAGAGAATTACATTCTCGTTGTCCTCAGACTAAAAATTCGTGGGGCCGCAACATTCATATGGGGACGGATTACCAGCGAAGCTGTTTAGGATGTATACATTATGAAGTCATACATTTTTTCATACGGCACTACACTACGCCGACACAAGCGCCGCCGCGGTCACCGCACCCCCCATGCATCTGCCGCAACCGTTGCCGTAAGCGCTCCGGCACCTCCGACGCGCGTTACGTTGTAACTAGAGTGTACTAGACTAGTACACTCTAGTTGTAACCACGGAAGCAAGTAACGTTGCACAGAAGTGCAGGCCACGTGCACAGGCGCCGTCGCCACGCTCTTTCCCCGGGCCCTCTCCCCCTACACGTCTCCATTGCTGCAGTGCTGTCGCCACGTTCTAGTACACCCCTCCACCGCTAGAATGCACCGGCTCCATTCCTGTCCACGCGCCGTGATACGGACTAAGCCGCCTAGGGTACCCTCCCTGGGAACGCATGCGGGGTATGCATACGGGGGCTAGAGGTAAACAGCTTCGCTCTAAAAGGCATACCGATGATATTAGGTCACAGCCAACATTCGCAATGTGAGAGCAACACAATAAGACTCGATGTGCTGAAAGCGGCGAGACGATCACAAGGGCTGTCCGAGGGGGCACTGAGAGAGAGCATGCAAGTCTGGATTACATACACAGATTCCGCTTAACTGAAGCACGCAAATGCGCCTTGGATGTTCTATTTGTACTATATTCATTGTATTTTTCACGTTTCTTCTCATAAACACGCAGTCATTTTCGCAGACAGCAGCATTTCTTTTTATCTTTATAAAGCGCAAAAAAAAAGAAGAAAAGAACATACTTGCGAAATATAATCAGTCTGTAACTGCGGCGCTGAAAACGCTTATCGCGCCATGCGCTCATCACTTCTCCGGGGCTTCGTTTGCTTCACATGCCACGGACGAAATAGCTGTCATTAGAGGCGCTGTTCGCAGCACCGCACTCAGCTTACTGCACCGCACGGTGTCAGTGGTGCTGCATGTCCGAGACTTTTGGATTTCAGGCTGCCCATTGGTAAAACATTTTATACTTTACGCGCTTGAACATCATTCCACCGTTTTCAGCATCTCGCTTGGCAAGCTTGCCAGTTCTCTCTTTCGCTAACGACCGTGAAATGTTTAGGGCCGTGGGAGCGTTCAACGAAGATGTCATGACGCTGATGGGTCGCGGTTCTCACGCTCTTCATTTCGAGCGGTTTCCTCTGGCGCAAATGGCATCCGCCCTCCAAATGTGCTCTCCTTTATTACATCCAGTTTTGCCGCTTCAGTTATGCGCAAGTTGTTCTCGTCCATAGTCGCCGGAAAGGTCTGTTCTGCAAGATCATCGCTTTGCGGAATACATGACCGCGTAAACGACCGCACGCATGCATCATGCGTTTTCCGTAAAGGTTCAGTCATCATACACGCTTTCAAGGTATCGCTTTTAATACGCTGCATGTCTTTTATTTTCAGTGGGGTATAGTTGCTTAGACGCATTCACAACGCAACACCACTTCGAGCGCGGGCTCTTTTATTTGCCGGTGAGAATATTTTGCTAACGCTATATACTGCTTTCCACTGGCAACAGTTGTTCTTATTTTGTTAAAGTTTCTTTCTTTCTTTCTTTCTTTCTTTCTTTCTTTCTTTCTTTCTTTCTTTCTTTCTTTCTTTCTTTCTTTCTTTCTTTCTTTGCCGCTCCCCTCGGCAAATCGCGAGACGCGTTTCTAGGTCATGGTTAAGTGGGCAGGCCTCTTGGACGATGGTTATAATCGCTGGCGCGTGACCGCCGTTCCTCTGGCTCTACTGCGCTCGATTCGTTTAATCACGACTTGAGTCTCACTGTCGTGCTCTGGAACGCATCCTACGAACATTAAGCTCTATAGATGTCGGCTGTTCAACATTCAGAGAGAGTTAAATTTCTGCCTCCGTATCAGGCGAAGATAAAAAATGGAGCCACGCTTTTAAGAAAAAAAAATATCGATCGTACCTGTCTTTGGACACCTCCCTCCCGCAGTGCGGTATTGATAATAAGGTCTTTGCGTTTAGCAATGAACGGTCGGTTCTACGCACGGAGATGCACACGCGCGTGACGGGAATGCTGAACGATTGCGAACGACATTCACAATAGTGAGTTTCAGAAATAGCTTTCCCAAGCGACTTTGCGTACTCAAAAAATCGAAACTGCTTTTTACGCCTTTTGTGTTCTTTTTTCATGCTCTTTTCGCGTTATTTCGTACGCCTGGCTAATAGCGTCCCCTAAGTTTGGGTCCCCTATTTCTAAAACTCCCAAACCAGTGTAGCTATGCACGGTCGCGTGTGTATTGGTCGCTGCGAACGTCCAGGGGCATCCATAGGTTGCATGAAAGCACCATTGAGTTTTGTGCCAGCGTTAGAAGCAGCGAAGACGCAGACACAGCAGTTTAACACACACAACCCGCGCGCGCACATTATATATATATATATATATATATATATATATATATATATATATATATGTGTGTGTGTGTGTGTGTGTGTGTGTGTGTGTGTGTGTGTGTGTGTGTGTGTGTGTGTGTGTGTGTGTGTGTGTGTGTGTGTGTGTGTGTGTGTGGTGTGTGTGTAGTTCCACAAATAGAAGTGCGTAGGAAAAACATAACAGGACTTTATTGACGTTTCGGCCGGAGCCCGGCTTCATCAATCACTCTTGATGAAGGCCGGACCCCGGCCGAAACGTCAGTACAGTCCGGTTATGTTTTTCCTACGTGCTTCTATTTTTTGAACTGCTACTGTGCAGGCTCCTGTGATTCTTTGCTTCACTGATATATATATATATATATATATATATATATATATATATATATATATATATATATATGAGGGTCCCTTGCAATCCTTGAAAAATCCCTTGAATCCAATTCCTTGAAAAAAGTCGGTCCACCGACCGAAACTGTTGGGTCAATAAACCTAAGGTAACCGCGAAGTTGTGCTTCTCATTTTGTGTAAATACGCTTGGCCCATTGAAACATCCAGTTACTATATATATATATATATATATATATATATATATATATATATATATATATATTATCAGTTCAAATCGAAAGCGCCCCACAAGGAGGCTCGCGCTTTTCCCAACGCTACCAAAGTAAACCGCGAAGGTAAAGCGAAAGCGCCCGAATACAAAGAGGGCCGCCCTGGGTTCGACGAAGCCTGCGGCGCCCAAAAAGTATCGGAGGAAGAGCGCAGCGCCGTCAGTGATGGGAGGAGGTTCTCGCTCGGGGCGGCGGCGCACACGCTGATCGATCCTGACTGCGTCCCCCGGTCCCCAGCTCCGAAGCGCCCGCGGTTCACTTGAGTCGGCAGGGACCGCGCGCTTTAGCTGCTCGCCGACGAGATCGAATTCAAGTTCCGCTTCTTGGCACGGCCGCCGTTGGGCACAGCGCGTTCTTTTGTTTCTGTGCGCGCGTGAAGGCACAGTTTCTCCCGGTTGCCGTATATAGGCGCTCTGGGCCGATCGATGCATGCCGTAACACGTGCCTGCTGCTGCTGTTGGACGCACGCAGCAACACCCCCCTCTTTTTTTCGTGTTTGTCGGCACCGGCGACAAATAAGGGCTGTTGGACTTCGCGCCCGTATACCGTCCGTGCCATCGCGGCTGCTTCCGGGGTGCGCAGCGCCAACAGGCGAGCGAGCCCACGTTACAAACGAGAGAAAGAGATCCGCAGAGGAGCTCGTAAACGAGAGATGTTCGTAAGAACAGGGCGCCCAGCCAATCGGGATATAGAATACATTATTTGCGTAGGCGGCCGACTAATGGCAACAGTTCATACGAACGAAAGCCTTTGTGAATTCGACACCCGGGTTTCAGCGCACGTGTGTATAGTGTATAGTATATATTTATGCATTTATGTGCTTCGACTGGCACTGATAGCATGAAAGAAAGTGCTGCCACGGGCCGGAATCGGGTGGTGCCGACAGGCAACGCGATCCGGCAATTTAATCTTGGGCACTTTTCATGGAAGCACTCGCTCGCGTTCGATGTATTATTTAAATGTTAGGTGGGCAAACAATTCGGGGGCGGAACGCTGGTGTCCCGTGCCGTTTCCACGACAAAGAGCCCAGCAGAGCAGAGCGCGACGACTTCTCGCTCCGTGCCCTTTGTGACTGACGTCTTTCAAGAGAAAAATTGATTATTGCGAACGGAGTTGACGTTTCTGAACGCACCCTCTGCCCCCCTTCAAACCCCCCCCCCCCCCCCTCTACTATTTTCCTTCCGCGCCCCCTGAGCGCGTTCGACTGTAAAAGCAATCAGGGAACATTGAGGCCTTGCTTCCGTTCAATACGTAAAGCTGTCGTTTGCATTCGTCTGGCTGAAGCCCATGCCACCTTCGGATTCACATTTCCAAGGTCTTGTCCGTTGTATTTATGTTTATTCACATGTTTATCGTGGGCGTAAATTCACTATAGTATAAAACATAACTTAAGTTCGAAGGCAGACGCCGTTTCTGCTTGCCGATAGTCGAGCGAGTTTACGGCAGCCTTGTAAAGTTGCTTCGAGGTTTAACATAATTTCATTTGAGTGTGCACGGCAAATTGGGACAGTGGAGCTTCGTCAGTATAACACTTTGGATAGCTCCAGAATTTTATTCTCCGAACCACACTATACATCACAAAAGAAGGAAGGCCTGCTGTACTAAAGTACTATTGAATGGCTACATAATAGCTCTAATATAGCAAAGTTGAACGAAAGTGGTCAATAAAACAAATTAGTAATTATTACTACAAAACACATTAAACAAACAACAATTAAACAAATTAGTAATAAAACGATTAGTAATTTCATGAGCGTTTGCGACATGCACCAAGACGTACATTTTAACTATAGCATAGGCGCCTCCTTTTTTATATTTTAATGCAAAGCATTCTTTGCCTCAATTTAAGAAATCTGTGATACAGGTTGGTTCCTGTTGCGCCTCGTTTCGGGCCTTTTAAATCAAGATTAACGTTTCCGGTGGTGGGATTCGAACCACAGTACCCCAGCACAACAGCCCGGTGCTCCATACCCATTAGGCCACTGCAGTGTAGACGCAAGCATACTTTTCTACCTACACGCCGAATATTGCTTTTGGCTTTATTTTTATCTATCTATACTGCAATTCCCATTGGGAATTTTTACAAGGTTACCATAGGTTACATACAACCCATTACAAAGCAAGCACAAAAAACAGCAAGTTAATAAAATAAGTAAATAGCATGTACGAATCACAGTTCAGTGTCGCGTACAAAAAGGAAAAGACCATTCATTACGCTAAATGCGACACAAACAATGTTGTTGCAGGTTGTAGGACTTGAATGTTTGTTAGACCATTCCGATCATTGACAGTTCGCGGGAAAAAAAAAAAGAATATTTGAAAGAGTTGCTTTTGGTTCGAGAACGGGTGGCGATAGAAACGATGCCACGATATATCTATCTATCTATCTATCTATCTATCTATCTATCTATCTATCTATCTATCTATCCAGCTATCTATCTATCTATCTAAACACGCGCGCACGAACGCGCACCCGCACTGACTAGTGAAACAAATAAGATTTGTGGAAATCCGCAAGGTGACGTATACAATCTTGAAAGTGAAAGTTCCCCCTTCGCCATGAATATATCATGAAACTACAAATGGAACCAAACGCGTTCCTCGTCCAGAGGGCTTTCTGAGGAGCCCGTTAGAGGCTTCCTTTATAGCTTCATGCTGCATTCACGTGGATGACAACATTGCCTTTCAACGACAAGAGAAACAGCAGGAGAGCGAATAAAATGACTTGGTGCGGAGGTCGCCCTGGCTGCTTGCTGGTCGTATCAGAAGCGGCGACAGTAGCAGCGGCAGCTGAGGCCAGCCGGGATGAAATAGGAGCGCTGGCTGTCACCAGTGCGGCCTCCTCCCCTCCTCCTGCGCGCGGCTGCAGCCTGCCACGCGAGTCACTACGAACTAAACAGCTCTGTCGTGAACTTTGAAGTACTCTGGCAACAGCAGCACCAACAACAAGCACTTTTTCGTCGTCACTAAGTGGAGCGCAGTATACTGCGGCTGCCTACTGTCGTTATTATTGCGATAGTAATTTTATTTATTTATTTATTTATTTATTTATTTATTTATTTATTTATTTATTTATTTATTTATTTATTTATTTATTTATTTATTTATCTATCTATCTATCTATCTATCTACCTATCTATCTATCTATCTATCTATTTGACAATACTGCAGCTGCTTTTTGGCAGCCGAAGCAGGGGTGGTACATACACAAGAAAACGGGACACCTTACAAGCAAAAATAATGTACAAATAAAATTCGAACACAGCAAGATCATGCACAGTGGAACACAGGACATACTTATACGCTACTGCGAAAAACAATAGTCCCGATTACTAAGGATGCGAGTTGAATCAAAAATATCGGTACGAAAGGAATCACATGCTTCTCTCACAAATGACAAAAAGAGCTGATAGGAAAGAGTCAACAGAGTGCTTGTTCGTTACCTCTTGTGGAAGCCTGTTCCAGTCCCTTATTGTTATAGGAAAAAATGAAAATTGATAAGCGATTGTTCTAGCCTGGGGTACATTAAGGGTAAGTTCGTGTTTTCCGCTGGTACTTATAGATGTGTTAAATTGCAAGTTGCAAGTATTTGTCAAAATTCATTTTAGTTTGGCCGCTGACTATCGTATAAAGCATCTTGAGACGGTGCAACTTACGGCGTTCCTCCAGTGTTGGGAGACCAGACTTTGAACGGAGATCAGATAGTGACACTTGTCTTCCGTAGGCATTAAAAATATACCTGAGTGCTCCTTTTTGTACTTTTTCCAGCTTATCTGTATCAGTCCTTGTGTGTGGGTCTCAAACGACATCACCATATTCAAGTAGAGGACGTAACAGTGATGTATAACCAACTAGTTTTGTCTTACTCATACAGTGTTTCAGACGTTGCCGAACCAGCCAGAGTCTTTTTGAGGCTGACGAAACTATGTTTTTAAGGTGCATACTCCATCTTAAATCGTGAGACATTTCAATCCCCAGATATTTAGACGTTTCGACAGGCATAATGTCTATGTTGTTAATTTTGTATGCATGCAATAGCGTTTTTTTTTCTTAGTTACAGTCATTTCTAAAGAGAAATGAGCTTTGAGAGAAAAATATCATTTTGCAATGCGACACGTGGTCAAAGACTTTTTCAAAGTCTAGAAATATTATGTTGACCTGGCCACTATTATCAACTACAAACAAATCATTAGTAATGTGAAGTAACTGGGTCACTGTTAAAAGGCCATGCCTGAATCTGTGCTGACTGCTTAAGTAAAATTGTCGCCTTCCAAGAAGCTGCTTAAATGTTTGAAAATAAAATATTCTAATACCTTGCTAGCTGTGCACAACAAGGACACCGAGCGATATTTATTTACTGTAAGCTTATCGCCGTTTTATGTATCGGTATAATTTCACCTATTCTCCAGTCAGTAGGAACTTCCCCTTTCTGCAAACTTTAGCTAAAAATAATATAAAGATACTTAGCCCACCACTCCGCGTATCTACGTATCTAAACAAAAATGTATTTGGAATTTCGTCGGGTCCCGAAGATTTCCTAGTGCCTAAATTAAGCAATGCTGAAAAAAATACCTTCTGTGATTAGTAGCTCGGGAAGTTCATACCTAGGTGCGTGGCTGAAATCTGTATTATTATCAGTACTGCACCAAAAAAAAAAAAAAAAACGGACGAAAAGTAGTCATTGTATGCCGTTGCTATACAGGTTGGGTCAGGGAAGTCCTTATCGTATATTCTCAATTTATTAACTGGATCTTCTTTTGTGTCACGTGAAGCCAGAACTTTCTCGGATCGGTGGAAAGTTGTGCATTTCGACGTTAAAAATATTGTATCTGGACGATTCTATTTTTGAACGCAAATCTGATCGAAGCATAGCCAAGATGCTGCTATCTCATTGGTTTTATAGTCGTTTTATGCGCCGCTTTAGATGAAGTATTTTGCGCGTTATCCAGGGGCTTCGACGTTTGTTTTTGTGTTTATTTTTGGCATGTATTGATTCATTCAATGACGTACCGCCCATTTGAAGCGCAGTCACAAAGTATTAACACTTGCAAAGTTCCTGTGACACTGTAAAAAGTGATCATAGTCTTGTTCCAGGAAGTCTATTATGCTGACATTGTCCGCATTGTCAAAATCATAGTGGGACGTTGGCTTATCGCGCTCGGCTTTACGCCACAGATGGCTTTTAAAAAGGACAGAGAAGTGGTTCGATATAATAGGCACGATATCAACAGTACAGCCTAGATGACTGACGTTATCGGATATGAAGACGAGATCAAGAATCGAACTTGATACTGCAGTCTGGCGCGTTGGCGTATGCACTACCTGCTGTAGATCGAAGGCATATGTGATATCTAGCAACAGGTCCGCGTGTTGGCATGTTGAACTAGCACACATCAAGTCCCAATCTATATTTGGCATGTTGAAGTCGCCGCTCATTATAACGCAACTATAGCGCTTTGTGTTGTCGTACAGCTAGAAAGTCGTGTAATGCTTCCAGCATAGCGATGTCAGCATTGGGTGCTCTATAGACAGCTCCGATAAGTGCGTTTTGGCAGGAAAGTTTGACAGCTATACACACCATTTCAATCTCCTTATTGTGTGGGACCAGGGCATACTGAATGCCCTTCTTCAGAAGTGCCACTCCTCCCCCTCTTGAACAGCGATCGTGATGGACAATTCCATGCGTTAAAGGTACATCTGCAGCATCTATGCTATCGTGAAGCCAAGTATCTGTTACCACGGTGATACCAGCATCATAAGTAATGAGTAAACTTTTCAGATCGTCCCATTTGTTTGCAATACTCCTAGCGTCAACATTTATTAAGGACAACGTGCTTCTGTCCTGAGGAACTATTGGCTGTGATCGGTGGTTATTTTGATTGCACTGTTGGCTGCAGTCATCTCAAGAGCGTGGAGTAGATTGAACAAGTTCGTTCCGCGCCTCATTCCAGTAGTACATGGTTCCATTGATTCTAACCTTGTCGAAAGCAAGGCAGACCTTATCCCCATTGGACCTGTTTACTTTGGTACTTGCCCAAAGCTTCTAACGGATAGACTGCACCCTAGTCGAGAAATCCTCCGAAATACTGAATCCCGTATCTCGCAATTTACCGCAGTTTCTAAAAATCCTAAATTTGTCTCTCCCATCAACAAGCTTGAGAATGACTGGACGACACTTATCTCGATTGGCCTATCGATTTTGTGGATTCATTCAACAGCCACGTGTCACAGCTTCAGCAGATCCTCAAGGATATCTTTAGATACTGTCCGCTCAAGAGAGGCATTTTGCTCCCCTTTTGCTTCCTTTACGCCATAAACGATGAGGTTACTGCGTCTGCTTCGGTTCTGGAGATCTTCAATCTTCAAAAGCAAGCTGTCAACTACAAACAAGAAGAGATTCGTGAGACGCATGGTCTCGGTGCTTCCGCCGTACCCACTGGTCGTGATCCGTGCAGTTCAGTCCCTTAAGTACGGCCATGTAGAAGACGTAGATGACGTTGGTATCACGTGAACGTCCGGCACAGCTCTCCAACTGCGTAGGCTCCATAGACTGTCGTCGGCACCATGAAACGATGTGTCAAGCCCGGCAACTTGATGCGCACTCGTAGTAGCATTTGGTAGATGTTCGGTGTTCATTGCCTCGGTCGGTACAGGTTGTTGCGGCTCGAGGTGGTGTTTGGACCAAGGATCCACCAAGCCCATCGATGGATACATCCAGTAGTAGGAAATAGGAAAATGGTTTAATTTACATTATATACACTGGCCCCTGGTACGGAAGCCCACTCCATAAGGAGCATATTCAACGTCTCAGTTCGTATCAGGTCCCGTCAGTACCTCTCTCACTCCACTACCGGTCTCCGCTTCTAATCCCTTCGTCTTCCTTAGGAGACTCGACTGGGGAATCTGCTGACCTTGGTGCGGCCAATCAGAGGGGGTTGTATTGTTCACCCAACACTGCCTCTGCTGTCGCATCCTCGCCCTCGCTTTTGCTGCCACTGCGTGGTCATCTAGGAAACCGAGATCGTTGTCGTTCCCACGGTAGTAATTCCTCGAAGTTGCCCTCTCACCTCAATCCGGTCAATTCGTCCTGGCCGGTGTCGGGCGCTGTCGCCGTCTGGGTGACGCTGAAGAAAGGCGCTGTCTCGGGGCAACATCCAAAGGATGCACCCTCCCCATTTGGGACGCCTGTCTGCCCGCCACCGTCGCTGTCGAGCACTTTCGCCGTCTGGGCGACGCTCATGAAACGGGCTGCCTTGTTGGAAACATCCAAGTTATACGCTGGCTCAGGTTGAGACGTAACAAGGTGAAGCAACGAAAAGCGCGGCCTGTACAATAAACAAGAAGGGATTCGTGAGACGCATCGTCTCGGTGCTTCCGCCGTGGCCACTCCAGGCCAACTTGCGCCGTCGGCGTCGCCTTGATGTTCCAGATATATATATATATATATATATATATATATATATATATATATATATATATATTGTCCGATGGCCGGATTCGAACACAGGACCTATAGCGCGGAAGCCCGATACTCTAACCAACGCCTCTACAAGTAACTTTTTTTTCTTACACGGTATTTATTGCATCACGTATAATACTATATAGAGGAACTTGCAAGCACTAGCCAACACATCACATATTGGTGGCCTAGAAAGGACCGATAAACCACGGTGTGCACACCATGCACCACATAAAAACTACAAGTCGTTTGGAACTTAAATAAGTGGCAACGACAGGCAACTTATTAAGAGGTGGCACCAGTCCGGTTGAAACTCTGTTATGTCATACATGTCCTTCAAGTGACCAATCATTTGAGCATGGTGAAATTTGTACGAAACAGTGGTTTCAGCATTTCGGTCCAACATGCGTGTCTTCCTTAAGCTATGTAGTCCAATTAGGAAAAACATATCAAACGGCACGTCTTCTTCGTGGGGTGCAATCAAGTATCGGATGGTGTGCTGATTCAAAATAAAGTTTTTCTTAAGGGTCCTTTGAAGCACACCCGAAAACCATATTGCATCTTTACAGCTTATGAAGCAATGTTGTGTGGTTTCTGGTACATGGCAAAGGCATCTATTCAGAGTAAATACAAAATGCCTTTTTTCTGCAACCAAGTCTTCACAGGTAGCGTTTCACTGTGTAATTTAAAGAAAATTGTTTTTGTGCATGGGGGTAAAGGTATTTTGCGGACTCGCTGAAGTACGTCATGTCCTGGCAGACTAGAGAATGCAGAACGGTAAAGGGGACATGGGAACATCATTGATATTAAATCTTTGTACAGTTGTTTTCTCGACACTGTGCAGAGATATTCAGTAGAAAACCGAACCAAGAGGAACTGCACAGCGAAATATAATTCATAGATAAACCCCACAAACAAGGACGCTCAGAATATTGGGTTAAACTACCAGGTTGTGTAAAGCATTGACTAAATTAACGTCTATGAATGATCGTCTATCGGGTGTGAAATACCACGAAAACAGAAGAAACGACAAACAATCTGTCGCACAAATAGATGCACCAGACCAAGTCCGCCAGCAAATACGGGTCTAAAGATATTATCTCGCCTCATAGGTTGAAGACCACACAAAGGTTGCGAGTATTCTGTGAATACGTTGAATCTAAGTCCGGGCACAATGAAGTATCTGCAGTACATAAAATATGTTTTTGTAGCTAGGAGCAAGTTGCAAGCCGTTGAATAAAAGTATCCGCATGGCGTTGAAGTGCCGGTACACGTTCTGGCGGGAACGCCTTTGCAAATAACGCTGAGGCAAGCGGAATAGAACACCCTTAAGCATGTACCGCGTGCAAGAGACGCTAGCTGACAGCCACGACGCTGTTCCGTCTACCCAGAGTTGCCTTGCGGGCTGCGTCGCGCCAATATGTCGCACCCGTTTGAACACCGTTCGACGAGTCGTCGTTGTTGTTCATCCAACTCGTGGCACATAACCAATGTAATGGGTGGAGCCGTTGTTGTTGTTGCTTATGCAACATCCTATCTCATATCCGCTATGGGGGATTGGCCAGAAAATAGGTGGATTATTTGAAGTTATAACCACAAATAAACTTTCAGGACTGCCATAGTGTAAGTGATTTTAAAAGCTGAAAGTATATGTTAAAATGAAAGGCAATAATAGTAGAAGGATCCAAAATCATTCATTGGAAAGCTCAAAAACAAATGAAAAGATACAAATTTATCGGTATATTCGGTCGGACTCCATAAGAAATTCCTGGACGGCGGAGCCACGTGACTGAATCCGAGAGTAGAGGCCCCAAACAAGAGTCCAAGTGCAACACTATACAGGGTGTCCCAACTATCATGCACAAAGATTTAAAAATATGCAAATGTCACGTAGCTGGACAGAACCAAAGTAATGTTGTTTGCCGTGGCTTGGAGATACTCGGATTATTTTTTTGCATTCCGCCTAATTACATAATTAGTCTTAATTATTCATCTCAAATATTATAATTAGATTAAAAGCAACAAAAATTGTACAGCAACATGAAAAACTACCGATACAGCTTTCTGTTACTCAATACGTGCTACATAAAAGTTTTTCCGAGCGTGAAAGAAGCCGGCGAATACACGCAAAATTAGCGTGCGACTAGCCGCTCGAGGCACTTTGCGTGTATTCGCGGGCTTCTCTCACGCTCGGAAAAACTTTTATGTAGCACGTATTGAGCAACAGAAAGCTGTATCGGGTGTTTTTCATGTTGCTCTGCAATTTTCTCACTGACACTTTTCATTTAATTATAATATTTGAGAAGTTGATTAATTAAGTAAGGCTAATTATATAGTTAGGCGGAATTCAAAAAATAATCTGAGTATTTTCAAGCGATGGCCAACAACATTACATTGGTTCTGTTCAGCTACGTGGCATTTGCATATTTTCAAATCTTGGTGCATGACACCCTGTATACCTTCCGTTTGCAGCTAATGCTTCGCCGAAACTGCCACTTTTTATATTAGCGTATTCTTTTGCCGCCACTGCGCAATTTCTTTCAGACGTTAATTGGTCTTCTAAATATAACAGATTCGAACGGATTAAATGAGTAAATACAGGCTGTTTCAACTAACTTGGGCCAAGTCTTAAAGAAAATCACATATACACGACAAGCGAATACAGCCAGCTCGGCATTGTTCACTGTCTTCTTCAGCTACTCAGAGTATTTCTTGCGATAAGCTTAGTTGAAAATTAAAGAGGATCAAGTAGACAGTTAAAGTCGAATGCGACGCAAAAAGTTTTGTGAAGAAGTTGCACATCATGTTGAGAAGCACCTAATCAATAAATTAGTTCCCATAAAGGTAACTGTTCTTGGTGTACTTTTTCCCAAGCTCCAAAGAAAGCGCGCGGAACCTGAAAAAAGTACCACATGACTAGGCGCTTGCTTGCAGTGACATTAGTGCCCTCAAAGAACTCGCGAATAAACAGTTTCTGTCGCATCCAAATTGAATGTACAAATAGGACGTAAGCGAAAACGGTGGTCCCGAGTGGACAGCCACCGTTGTCTCGAATGCATCAACAATTAACAATCCGGCCACCACGACATCCTCACCATTTGCGTAATCTGTCATAAAACACTGAGAATGCTTCGCGAGTTGCTGTGCGTGCTTTATTGCTATTGCGCCGGTCGTATTCGCATCACTCTATTAAGCAAGTTATTGTGACAAAATAAGCATCATATAATTAAAAAATGGGCAGATCCTACGCACGGTGGGAATCGACGTTATTGTTAGGGATTCCGCAGAGCGTTACCAGGTTGGCCAATGTGTTTGTGTAAATCTAGTATTTCTGTGCGTGACGCACAGTGAACTAGAATTAACGCAAGAGTGCGTGTGTGTGATGACAGTAGCAAGGTGACGACGACGGTAACGACGATTGCATGATTTCTACGAACGATCGAATTCATGTGAACGTGCGGCATGGAGTTGCGAGATGGGTATGAAACGCAGAAACTAAATACTCACTGACGACATCACGTGGTATCGCTTGCAGCACACAAACGGGTCACTGGACAGTGAAACTGTAGCACAACCTGAAGCCCGTGTGCTTTTATAGACATTCGGACGAGTGGCGTGGTGCACTACTCGTCTTGACCGAGCCGTGATGACGCTGCCATGGTAGAATTAGGTGCAGCGCTGTCGTACTCGGTCACTACGTGCACCAGGAAAGAGCAGGCTTCGATTAAAAAAAAAAAATTATTGAGCGGCCTGGTAACGTGAGAAGTGCCGTGAGAGTCCCGTACGAGACTCGTGGGGAACGAGGAGGCGGTGCGTTGCTGTCCGGCATTCGGAAATCAAATTATGTGGGAAAGTTGCTTTTCAATCGCTGTTGGAACGGATGAAACCACCACCCGCTGTTCTGCTGCCGAGATGGCGCGCCACCTGGCTGGAGCGCTGGTTGTACGCGAGAAACTGAGGCGAGAGTCGGAATACGAAGCTCGAGTGACAATGCAACGACCATCACGGCATCACGAAGACGAGCACATAGCCATCGGCCCAAGTTAGTAGACAACTTGCTCCTCTTGGTCGGCATAAGTTGTGTGATGGTAATGATGTCATGCATTGCATGCATGCATGCATGTCATGAATTTGTCATATTTGTCATGCATGGCATGACATTCATAGGAATCACGTTATGGCTTGACATACAGACATGCCATAATATGCATTCATGGCATTTATGCCAGTCATGTTACTACGTGCATGACATGACATGTTATTTATGTAACGCATGTATGATATGACACGCATATCCGTAATATACCCAGTTAAAGAAATGCATGTCGTGTCATTTTATTCAATAATGTCATGTCATCTCGTTTATGACATTCATATCATGACATGCATGTCATGTCATCCATGTCATGGCACGATTGTCATTCATATTAGGTCCATTTTTAGCAAGTTATGTATCCGGATATTCATGAGATTAATGAAATGACATGACATTATGTCATGATGTGATGGTCATGAATGACATAAGTGACATTGGGAGAAGGCGTCGTGGTCGTTTCTTTAACTGTATATGCATCAGGATATTTGTGACGAGTCATGCGTACATGACAAGAATGACTTGGCATGTCATGCTTCTTTCATTTACGTCATGTCATTCATGTCAGGTCGTGCACGCATGCCATGTCATTCATATCCAGATATATATCGAGTTAAATAACTGCCACGACGGCATCATGTAATTCATACCATATATGTGATGACATACATGTCATGACAAGCATGTGATGTGTCATGACAGCGCATGCATATCTTGCCATTCTTGTCGTGACACACATGACATGCCCTGTAATCTATGTCATTCATATCATGGCATACATGTCATTCATGCCATGACATTCATGTCAGGTCATGCATGCATGCCATTCATATCCTGATATATATCGAGTTAAAGAAACGACCTCGACGGCATCAGGTCATTCATACCATTTGTATCATGACGTACATGCAATGACTTAATGTCATGTCATTGATGTCATGGCATGTCATTCATGTTATGTATGCATGCATGTCATGCCTAGTTCTGATATATACCCATGTTCAAGAAATGAGCACGACAGCATCACGACGTAGGAGGACAGAACAGATAGATAGATAGATAGATAGATAGATAGATAGATAGATAGATAGATAGATAGATAGATAGATAGATAGATAGATAGATAGATAGATAGATAGATAGATAGATAGATAGATAGATAGATAGATAGATAGATAGATAGATAGATAGATAGATAGATTCAAAGCGCCTGAGGTTCGCAAGGAATGCTTCGCATTAAAAAAAATAATGAGTGGCCAAGAGCGTACGGTCTTCAATGCATAACCGTCGCTTATGGCCCATTCATACATTTGCACACGCCAGCTGTGATTCGTTTGGAGAATGAGGGTAGTAACGTTATTGCGCGCAAACGCCTTGTTATACGGCACTTCTTTCAGATCTTGCTCATTGTTCCTTAGATATTCCTTAATTAGTCACTCAACCTCATCATATAAATAGTCTGAGTTGATCAAGGAAGCACTAGTTGAACACATGTGGCTTCAGTTCATGTAGCGTGCTCCTACATTTTTTTTTTCTTGTGCTTTTTACTTCTTTTCAGTCTTGAGTCAAGTTAGCTGATACACAGTGTATGTTCAATCGATTCCAGAACCCGACGCCGATGGGATGTCGCAACACCGGTACACCGTATGCTTTCAATACTGTTTGAAGATAACAGAGTCGCATGGAACATGGAACGTAAGCGTACTTCTCTGCAGCGATATTTAATGATTACGGTCCTGATTGCTCGGAAACGAAACAAACAGCTGATACAGAGAAGGGAGTGGAACCATATCGTCATTAATTGAGGAGTCGACCGCACCGGAAACAAAACCGCTACAGAGTAGAGACCAATACCGAATTTGGTATCCAAGGCCAAAACCGCAAAAGCTGGCAAGCGAAGACGGTGGCATGCGCGGTCATCTCTGTATGGATTAAATTTGAACTGCGCGCGCGACGCCATTCCGGAACTCTCGATCCCATGGTTTGTACCCGATGGCAGATGTTGGCGCTTTCGCTGCTTGGGCGCTTCCGTGTGCTCAAGGCCGTGCTGGTCGTGCGTTTGGTGGGGAACACGTTTTTCTTGCGCGCGGTGAATTGCGTCATTGCATCGCCAAACACTTACAGCCAAAAGAGAAAAAGACGTCGCGCTATCTGTTCCTTTATCGTCAAGCGGGCGCTGCGCGCTGGCGGCAGCGCGTGGACGAAACTGAGGGCGGCCGCCGGTGGATCGAGCGTCGTCGACGAGCGGTCGTGCTCCGCGCAGCGGCGACCGCCGCCCGCGACGCTGCGCGCCATCGACAGCAGCCGGTAATGGCGACAGCCGCTGAACGCAGCTTGCGAGTTTGCGAGGCGTGCTTTCCTCACGCAGGAATTACGTGACTTGCCGAAAAGCGCGGCTGCGCTGCGGTGAGGCGTACGTGGGTGAGCAGAGACCGTTTTGCCGTTCGCAGGAAGAGGCCACGATGCCAGCGTCGTGTCTGTGGACGTTGTGTTCAAAGCGCGCTCTGACTATTCACGCCGTCGCCGTCAAGCGCTTCGTCTCGTACACGGCTCCCGCCAAGGGTGACGGGATCCGGCACCTTCGTCACAAGAAACTTGTGATATGCGGTGAGTGTGCGCCAAGGAAACACCGAGGGTGCGCCTGCGTGCGCATATCTCGTCGAATGCGTGACACCATCGCGCTGCGCGCTGTTTCGCCTCTCTTTTTATTTTATCCTAGAAGATGGTTGCCCCACGCGCGCGGGGCTCGTATTCATCGCTCTCGATAGGAGCTTTGTCGCGGCCGTCGCCGCGGTTCTGCGGCTCGTGATGCACGTGTTGTTGAAGCGGCTTTAGCACGTGGTCGCCTTCCCCAGACAGTGCCATTTAATCCCTGTGTGCAACACACACTGCTTTTGGCATCTAGCCAAGCAGTGTTACGCGGGTGTTGGCGTTCTTGCTGTTGCTTGTAAGTTGCGGCTTGTAAGTTGCGCTGCCGAATGAACGTGTGCCTCTGAGACGTGCCAAACTTTTCACCGGCGATTATGAATTCCACTGTGTCGCTCGATTTTTGCACTTCGTTAACGTTCCAGACAGCTTTTAACTTGTGGGAAGTCACTCGTTCGTTTGACGCAGCTGTTGGGATTCCTTTGGCAGCTGGTTTACACGCTTTTGTAATGACTTGTGTATGTAACGATCATTAGGTGTTGCAGTAAAAAGTTGAAGTCGTTATCAAACAAGACGGCAAAGATAAAGGAAAGTTTTCATTTGTGGCGGCGGATGTCAGGATCTGATAAACGCGAATGGTGGATTAATTTATTGAACTCCATTCTCTAAGCATGAAACGATATGTTGTAATTGCTTACTATGGTGAAAAAAATCTGTTGAAGAAAATAAATGGGACAGCATTGTGTTTCTTCGCATATTTTGAGGACGTATGTACAGTACGTCACGAAACTCGTGCTAGCCGCATAATTTCTAGCAAATACGTATGCTTTGCGTCCTGGCTGGCTTCAGCTCTGCAATTACATTTCCCTTAAAGTTGTTAAATAAAGGTAGCGAAGTTAACGATTAGTTTGCGATTATCACAAAAGAACGAAGCGTTGCCGAAAAAAAAATTGTCCTTATGACTGTTCTGCTCTGTTTGATGATCACTTCGTCTTCCTTGACACACCTGGTATAAAACGTGTGCCACAGCTACTATTCTACCTGTATGCAAAGCGTACAGACTTTCCCTTCGGGAAATAGGGGGCGCTCAGCGTGCACGTTTGAGCGAAGCCAGCTCATGCAGATACGTTTGGTGGAGCTTCTTTGCATCTATGGTATTATGAAGACTCGGCGCGAGCTCTTCCGCGTTTAGCAGTGTTGGGGATATCTCGGGGTAAGCTTTCGTCACAAGCCGAATGAGTCGTATGCTTATAAAGAAAGCTGCACCTGGTAAACGGGCGTTATCTATGAACAGTTTCTTCTTCGACATTCGCGGTCCATTAGTTTATCGCATGCCGAATACTGGCGTGATGTCCCGGAACTATTGTAGCGTGAATCAACGTCTGGCTTCCCACAGATGTTACCTGTAAGCGTTCACCTGTAAGCGTTCCAAATTTAGCTAAGAAGCTAGCGTATTGAATGCTATGCGACGAATATAGGTTGCTATACATTCCGTCAATGTTTCGGTCGTAATAATGAATAGACCTGATGAAGCATATGTCTATACCGTTGAGCGCAGTAAGGCAAGCATCGCGGTCTGTGCAAGTCGTTCATGTGATGTGGTTCTGCCCACTGGAGTTTCGGGAAGGTGACTACGACGAAACCGTAGGCAGATTGAAAAAAAAGCGTGAATGCAAATTATTCAGTGCGAGCAGTCAAAGGAGAAGCCACATTCAGTTTATTAGTTGCGCCATGTATTGCATATGAATTGTTGTCCCGAGAAATTTTCACCCATGAGCAAACATTCACGGATCATGGCCTTCCGCGAAAAAGAAAAAAAAAAAGAGAGAGAAAAAAAAACACATTATTTTAGTGGTTTTTGAATGGTGAAATTTCCGCATCGAATACGAATATTATAGAAAAACAATATCCGAATATCGAATATTTTCTCATTCCTGAAGAAAGTGAAATATTAAGTTTGCGTTGTGTCCGTTTCGTAAAAGGGGAGGCTTATTCACGTTATCTGATAAATGCATTTAAATCCGTTTGCAACTTGTCGTACGGTTCGTTGAAGAAGCTTGTAAATGAGAAACAACTGCTTTCACTTATCTGATGCATGATGCACCATAAAATTGACAACAATGATGCAAGGGAACAGCACGTCACGAGATGCACATAGAGTGTTGTGCTCGTTGAAGAAGGGGGATTGTGGTATACCAGTACAGCACCGCAGTTGCTTTTAAAGAGGTGCTTCTGCATCAGAATCATTCAGAACGGTCGCTGCTTGCATCAGTATATGGGGTGTTTCTACGAAACTAAGTAAATATTTAAACATAGCCGTTCTGAAATAAAAGGAGGAGTCATGCCGTCAGTGGTGGCGACCACGGATTGATACGTGGCAATTGCTCGCTAATTAACAAAAATCCATCAATTAACTTTAAATTTGTTAGTTTAAGCGAGCTCATCGTAATTGGGAGATTGAAGTGAGCGCTCCTCCGTACAAGCCATATCAGATTTTTGATTTGGAAAAATGCGATTGCCCGCGGAAATGTGGCACGACAAATTTCGCCTATAAGAGCGCGCGAAACCGAAACTGGGAAGCTGTAGCGAGCGCAAAGCCGCGCCCCTCGAGGCGACGTCCTGCTAACGTCACACAGCGACGGGCAGCCAGCGCGCTGCTGCTCCTTGCTGTCGCACTCCCCCTACACAAGGTTCAAGTTCATCTCCAAGAGCCAAGTCGAGCCGCGGATCAGAGCGACCTTCCAGTTCACTCACTCTTCTTCGTGATCTGACAAAAAAGAAGTAGAGGAGCGGACGAAAAGTTTTTGGCCACGTGCCCCTGTCGACTGCATTGGACGCTATTATCGTGTGTTTGATGGCGATAACATTGGAGCACTCTGTCCGCTATTTCAGGGCGACCAGGGATATCCGGTGAAGATAGCTAGAAGGAGCAATGACTTTGCCGTTTTGACGGTTCTCGACCTGTGCCTGTGTTTGTTCGAGAAGCATGCACGGAAGTTGCCCCAGAGCTGCGTATTCCTTTACCATAGTCTAGCTGATAACATTACCGAGCAGTGCGCTGTAACTGTAATGTGATGAGTCCCTTTGTTTAACCAGCGGTTCTTCAGGCTGAGCCTCTTCACTATTGCGGGAATAATTTTTTCCCTTTGCTATGTGTGGGTAATTCACGGGGCAGGAAATCAATTTACCACGCAGGAGCCGTTCTTACATGGCTTTTGTAACCTTTGTTAAGAATTGACATGAACGGAACTGTTTTTTCGTGTGCGATGCGAATGATAGACCACGCTGCGCCGATCGCGTGTCGTGCGAAACGCACACTATTTAAGCCGCCTGGTGGCGGCTGCCTACAGGCGAAAGTGACACCTCTGATTATGAGATCGCTTGGTTCTATTACTGCCTTATCCATTTCTCAATACCGACCGATCATAGTGATAACGTAGGCGAAGCGCCACTCGGATCACTGACGAAGCGCGCCAATAGGAACATAGTTGGAATATAATCTTTACATAATACAGGCCAAGGTTCCTTGGATATGCGCGGCCATGGTTACGAGGCTCTTGCTGAGTGCGCGAATCGTGCGTGTTCACAGCCCTCGCGCACATTTTGACGTTGATTATGCAGTATGAAAGATAGGGTGGGACAACCAACATTCGTGTTCCTTTTTAGTGGCCTGTAACCATAAAGAAAATTGTAATTTTTGTTTTGTATCAGCTTTTATATAAAAGATGCCCTTGTCACCTGGAGCCTAGGCATCGGCCACACCTGACACGGATAGTTTGTAAAGAGACAATACCAGCCAACTTCAAGGGGGAAAAATGACTAAACGGGGGTATAACCGGCAAGGCCGCATGACACAGAAGCGATTTCAATGAATAAGCAACATTCACTAGACGCAAGTGGGTTAACTTGAACATGTGTATGCATGAGCGACAAGGAAAAGTAGAAGAAACGGATGGGCTCGTCAAGCTGCAGGGTATTCAGAACGAAAAAAATCCTTGTCCCGTATTGGGTTCCTACTCATGACTGTTCCGTTTCGAGCTAGGTGTCCTCTAAGCATTCTTATTTAGTGACATGCTCCCCAGTAGTTCCGTTGAAGTGGCGGAATACCTTGGAGCATCTTATGCAATTTGACGCATGTGCAGCGAAGCATCAATGAGACTCGCCAGTTTGCGAGTGCGTGCTTCGCGGAGGAATAGAGACTGGCGTTGCAAGCACTGGAACGCTGTGTGCGACAGTGAAAAGACAGATTTCTGTCTGTGAGCGCCAAGAGTCATCGTGTGATCAATTATAAATCTGAAACTTTATTCAGGGGGGACATTGATGACAGATCAGTGTCTACACGTTGTAATATGGTGTCGTAAATGACCAAAATGGGTTTTGAAGGGCTTGCGTAAACACATTTATCAGAGAAGGAAACATGGGTGCCTATCGGTTATTGCCATAAGATCACGTTTGCTCTCAAAATAAGAGCTTTGGAGCTGCCTGCGTGTAGCATATCGCAACCAAAGTTCAAAATGGGGTTCAAAACGAATAAAGTCGCGCACATTGCGGGAAAGGTTGAAGAGGAAAGACTGGGGTGGTTCGAGCGCACGTAATCACCAGACACTGGAGTTGAGGTGATAAGAATTACGCAGTGACACTTGACTTCGGTGGCAAGAGGAAACGAAGTCGGCCCGGAGAAGGTGGCGAGACAGAATCGAGGAAAATTTGTCGCCAGGGTGCAAAAGGAGAAGTGGCTGACTGATAGAGCCAAGTACAGGAAGCTCATCAGAAGCAACGACCGTATGTCAAAATAGAACAGGGCTCATAAAATGAACCCGTTGTATAGTCAGTGCATTTTAGGCACAAGTGAATTAGAGTTTCGCGTTTCGATGTCTCCCGACAATTTAAGAATTTCAGTACGAGTTGCCTCACCCATATCAACCAATGCGTGTAGTTTTTCGTCACAAGACGCCTGCGAGGAATATTATAGGCCAAATAATAAGGTGATTTCTCTAAATCGAGGCAAGAAATTTGAATACTGGCTGCCTAAAAGCGAGGCATTCTTATTGAATGACTAAAAGTTGTTGATAAGTTAGCTGCCCCGTGCATTCGCCCATGAACTCTGCAACAGAATCATTCGGAACACTTCTCACTTGCATATCGGTCTCTCTCTTTCGATGCTCTGTTGTCCCTTATATTCGAACAGAAACGAATCTTCGACAATATTGAAAGTGAGTTCTCGAATCGAGTAGCAAAGACTGTTCGATCCGTATTAGAAATTTCAAACATTTGCATGCCCCTAGTGAAAGCAAATCTGCAAGCCTCGTCATTGTGTCATTTGTTCGTATAAGCATGTTGGGAATGCGTGTTCAGGCTCTCGCTGTGAAACCTACCAGAGACGCTCATGTCCCAAGCCATGACCAACGGCCTTGGGTTACAGGTCAAAGACACTTAGTAGGATGAGATAGCGTCTTCGTGGATCAGAGTAACCACGTATGTGATATTTATGTGTCTGACTACGTCGTCAAGTAAAGCCTGCCATTGTAGGTGCATGTTCTTGTCTGCCAGTGGCACTGCGGGCGCGCGGATTGTTCCAATTTGCTTCACTGATGACCTGGGGCCGCTTCCAACAAAGTATTTTACCTGCGCTCAAATAATTTACCAACGGGCATTAAAAAAAAAAAAAAATCGCGCAAATGGAAGTTGAACGGAGTTGCCGAAGTACCCTCTACCTCAATCCCTCCACTACAACTCGTATATTACAGAGCAGCAAGTTGCTGCAGAATAAGTTATCGTGTGTAAGACGATAAAGAATGCTGCCACAGGCGCTTTAGTGCGGTTATGTGTTATATAATATTGTATACGTTATAATGTATACCGTACAGATTTCTGTAATTTTTCTTAAAGAGCACTTATTTTAAGAATTGCCCACAATATTTACTCCAGTCGCTTCATGGCGGACATCATGTGGAAGAAGAACGAAAGCAATGCATTTACTAAATAAACTAATTATATAGATTAACTTCTTAATTACAAATTTTACTGCGCATGTTTATATCGGAACGTTGAAGGAAGTCGTCATAAAAGTCCAATTCTCTCTCTCTCTCTGTGTGTGTGTGTGTGTGTGTGCGTGTGCGTTGTGTGGTGTGTGTGTGTGTGTGTGTGTGTGTGTGTGTGTGTGTGTGTGTGTGTGTGTGTGTGTGTGTGTGTGTGTGTGTGTGTGTGTGTGTGTGTGTGTGTGTTTTAGTGTGGCCATGATTACGCACGCGGCATCGCGAAGCGCGGCCCGTGGTGCAACCCCCTTCTGACGTAGTAGGGCGCCGTAAAATAAAAAACCGCGCGATATAGCGGTCTGTCTCGCCTCTTCTGCTGAAGTGAATATGCGCTCAATCGGGAGTTGCGCAAAGCGCCAATCGAAATCAGCTCGAGGGAAGAGGGAAGTGCGGCCGCTTTATTTTGCACCGCACTTTCTTGCATCACGAAGGGGTTGGACGGAGAGCCGCGCTTCGAGGTGCCACGTGCGTAAGCAGGCAAACTTAACAAATAATATGAGGTCAGTTATTTCTGCCTACATGGGCTATTTAGAATTGTAGAGACCCGTAAATGTACTTTTATAACGAGTCCCGGCCTTCAACTTTCCAATCTAAACATGTGCTGTAAAGAAGTTAATAAATGTCGTCAGTTTAATTGGTCAATGGATTGTTGTGGTTTTTCTTGCAAATGATGTCCGCCTGGCATGGTAATTCATTTGTCTTGATGTAATTCGTGTAAATTTTGTAGGCTTCGAAAAAAAAAAGTGTTCAATTTTTTGTAACGCTATATTATTAAATCAGTTATAACATATCCCTTAACTTAAGAACTTTGTCGGCACAGTCCGTGCCGACGGATATATTAAAGGCCTTGATATATATGTCGGCATGGGTTATGCCCGAGGCTCATTTCGAATAACGTCAGTTCGCCCTCGGTAGAGGCATGACGTGGGTGGGCGATTGGTAATGCCGGCGCTGCGCGCCTTTTCATAAAGCGCCAGTGCTGTTAGTGGCGTTTCCTGTGGGAATGTGAATATATATGTACGGAACCGTCTATTCTTAAGCGAAACAGCTCGTTTGCACCCTAACGCTGATAGCAGCTTAAATTTGAACTAAAGTCCTGCGGATTATTTTTTTTTTAATTCATAGATGTCTGTCTATAACATCATAGCGACCACCTTTTTTTTTTCTTTTTTTTTCTCTCTCTCTCTCAGATTGAATGTCATGAAGTGTTTAGCCTAGAAGTGGATGGTTCTGTAAATCTGTTGTCCCCGTGTCGCTCATATCGACGAGCAACAATGTGGCGGATTGCATTATATCAGAGTAGAGGCAGGAATCAATTATTTAAATCGCAATTATTTAGCAGCAGACGTATGTTGACGCATTACCGTGCTAGAGCGATTTGACGAAATGAAGTGGTCTTGGCAAATAAGTCTTCAACGCTCATATATAAAGGTATCCTTATCTTGGTGGTGAGATAGAGTTGCTTAGCAAAGTTATGTCAAAACGCGAACAGAAGTCACTGCGTGCTGCACACAGCGCTTGCATTGTCTGGAGAAATTCTGGCGTGGTAATACGGGGCATGGTCTTCCTTTCGTTGCTAGCCCGTGCATCTCAAATGCGTGATAAGAATTTTTTGTTGTTGTTGCGTGGTTGCGGCGAAGTCTGAACTACACAACATATCAAATCTGTGTTTTCCCGCATATATGGTTTTAAGCGAGTTTCTACCAGATGTGTACATGTAATGCAATCGTGAGTTCTGATTAGCTAGTATGTATCAAATCGATAATGAACAACAAAATCCACCATCAGCGATACAACTGAAGTGCTGCAAATTGCTTGCTACTTAAACAATTTTATAACGTTTTGGCAGCCTTCTCATCGGCACGCCTGCCATGAACTGCGCACACGAGTGATGCTGCGAATCCCCGCTGTAAGATTGAACCGCTCTGCCACAGTGCATCAATTGTGAGCTGTGCAGCGAAGCTAACTTTTCCACTGTGTGTTGCAACCACTTCTCGGAACTCCTGCTGGGTTCTCTGCAAACGGGACCGAAGATACGCGCACGCACATCAGAGAAAGAGAGAGAGAGAGAAGAAAGAAACATCGAGTGCTTTCTTCTCTCGTTTCAAACATTCTCCCCCGCCGCGTATTTCTAATACCAATCGTGTAGTATTCGTTATTCGATTCATGTTCGATTTGACAGTTAGATATTCGGAATATTCGAATATTTATGGAGAATATTCGAATGTGTCAGAGAGAAATACCTATGCGAGTGTCGGCTGTGCGTGCAGCCCCTTCAGAATAAGTGTGTCGACGGTGTTGCTCCTCCGCTGAAGCACGGCCGTTAGTGAGGAAATGGAGCGGCAAATGTTTTAGATACTAAGTTACCGAGAAATGCGGGTACCGAGTTTTTAGTCTGCCTGGGGACTTGAGCTGATTTGTCTGAAAGATTTTGTTTGCTCGGCGCATTTGGCTTTGCTTCACTAAATACTAAATTAGCGTGAGAGAATGTAGCATTATACTTAGCCCATTTTCTGAGCTATATCGGCAGACATGCTGAGTGTCGCATTGATATAATAACGAACGAAACTCTATGCGTGTATCTAGCATGGTTTAGTTCCCTTTATTAACTACTGCCATTTTCATGAACGCGGAGGAAGCAGTCATGCTTCACCAGTTTGTCATTGACATGGCTGGTCAGTTGACCACACATTTCGTTTTGGATGGCATCACAGGTATTTGGAGGATATAAACTGTTTCACTATATTGCCTTCATTTGATCTTAATCGTACTTTTTTTTAAGGAACGAGTGAAGGAATGTTGGTATTTGACTCGATTCAAAAATTTCACTTTTTAAACAACCGTGTAGACTCCGTAGTGCACTTCATAAAGTGTTCGAAGCCCCGTGTGCCGTGCATAGTATAGTTCGCACCACAAACGACCGGCATGATTTCCTTCTCACTGCTGCGATGTCATTTTCATCTAGTCATTTCCGCCGGGGGAGGGGACAGCGCTGAGCACGCGCCGCTCATCTGCGCCATGTGCAGCTACTGTTTGTCTTGGGAGACGATTATTCCGCCTTGAGTCCACCGCGCTTTTTTTCCTCGTGTCGTGCTTCGACTTCGGCATCACGCGCGTGCAGTTCCGCATCTGTTGCCTTGCGTATTTTTTTCTTCTGCGTGTGTTCCACTGTATTGGTGGCCGCGGCACTTACAGACGCGCGCACGATAAACATTTTGTAAAAGGTTTCCTGCGCGAAAATCGTTACCTGGCCCGCACATTCTGTTCTCGCGATGTTTGCGCTCGAAGCGGCGGCTTCGACCCGCCTTATCGCGTGCCGCGGCTCCGAACATGCGCCGGGATTCGGACATGGGGCTGCGAGGGTGGGAAAGGGTCGGCGAGAAGGGCGGCTCATAAATTCCGCCTCGTCAAGCTTGCGCGCGCAATACCAAAGGAGCGCCGCGAATTGTACAGGGCTGAGAAGGTCGTCGCCGCGCGCTACGCGAGTGCTCGGCGATTCCGCCGTCTTCTTTGCTGCGCCCTTAAAGGAACCGCATCCATTTCTCCCAGCTTTCTATTCTCTCGTTTATTTTCTGTTTGGCCTTTCTAAAGCTGTTGTTTTTCTCACTTTGCTTTCTCCGTTTCAATTGAGCGCCTTCTCGGTGAGTGGTTTGCTGCTCTCATCCTTCGTGAATGCTCTAGCGTTTGTTATAGTGCGCGTTGGTGGTTCGAGTGAGTTTAGAGCGGTTGCAGTCATTGTTTCGTTTACAAGCTGCACGCACCTGTTGCGGTGCGGCGTTCCAATTGTGCCAGTAGTTCTCGTGAAACCATGATGGCGTGACACTGATCAGATGATTACATGCCGAACAGTCAGCTTGATTGGAGCATTTTTGTTTAGCGAATTGATCGTAAACGTATTCCCAAATATAGGCTTTTGCGTGGGAATGATTAGCTTGTCTAAACGTCACCGAATGATTCCTTAGATGCATGCATATTATGCTCCTTCGGACTGTAACGTCAGGTGGAATTTCTCGATGTGGCTAACAAAGCAGCAGGCTGATAAGTACAGTGATCTCCAATAATAATAATGGAAAGACTATGAAAAAAAAATGACACATTTAGTGTCGCACTTTGCGGTGACTGCAGGAGAGAAGCTGTGGAGCTGTCTTGCCGTTGAAATTCTATGGCAATTAAATCAGTTTCAGAGAAACCTTGCAGGCGGAGGGAATTGCCCAAGTTTGAAAATTCGCCTTTTACATAATTATCGTGGCCTAGAAGAGAGCCATCACAACGTAATGCAGCGGCCAGACGGCCACGAAAATAAAATAATCATATTCCGAGGAGCAAGTTTTGCAGTTGAATAAAAAATTTAGTTCCTCCTTCTGCAGAGATGGAACCCAAGATCTGAGCTTGACTATAATACGCGATCTGTCCTTGATCTGGAGAATTCTTTTTTCTGCAGTTGCAAAGTTTGCTTACGATAAGCCCTTGTTACCTTACATTATATATACGACTTGCCCTCGCAAGCTTCATTACGACATAATGGAATTGTAAATGCACTGCCCGCGACGATCGTTAGTGTGTTTAGCAGTTCTGCGCTCGCATGTCCGCGTGATTGTCGCCACTCACTATATAGTTTGTTGACATGCCTAGAAAAAAAAAAAGCGAAAAAAAAAAAGGGTTCCAGGTAATTTTCAAAGTTAGCACGTTATATAAAACCCTGGCATTCGTTTTATTTCATTTTCCTTCCCTCTACCCTTTATCTGCGTGCATATCGAACCTTGCGTGCAGATTTTGCGCTCGCGTGCTATAGTGCACCAAGCGAGCGCGTCTTCCCGTTATAGAAGACTATAGCTTTTAAAAGTTGGGCTTGGAAGGTCCGCGAAGACCGGGGGTCCGAGCCTTTGAACTCGCACCAGTCCTCACCGGCCTTCGTTCTCCGGGCGCCCTGCAGCAGACCACGCCGCCCGTGCCGCGTTCGGGTCCACCCACGATGGGCACGGCCTGCTCGACCGACCAGGCCGTCCTGCTTGTTGGCTCAGCGGCGTTCCCGGAGAACTACACCGCCTTCGGCGACCGTGGGGCCCGCGGTCCGGCAGTGGAGGAGCGGGTCGACTCTGCCGTGTCGCTAGGTTCGCTTTCTTCTCGCGCGAGAAGCGCTTGTTGCTTCGAGTGAAGCCTTTGCGCGTGCGCGCGTTTCCTTGGGCGCGCATGCGCGGGGCTACGCGGGAATGAGATAGCATAAAAATGAGCGAAATATTGTATGCCACTGATAATATAACACCTTGCACACTACACTGTCGGTGTGTTGTTGCTGCTTAAAGTTCGCTGTTCGCTTCGAGCAAGTCCTGCTTCTCAAGTGCCCTTCGAGTACTTCCCTGAACAAGACGTCGGTACCAGGCGGCGCCCATTAAACTGTGTCGTCCGCTTGTAAACAGGGAAGCAAGTGTCAGACATGGGCGTTAGCTGCTGTTAAAAGTCCTGGGCACATGTACTAAGCGTTGCATTAATAGAAACGCCAGGTAAACACATGACTCTTCCAGCTAAACCGCTGGCTCGTTGGCGCTCAAATTCCGCACAGAGGTACAACTTTGCAGTGTGTTCAGTTTAATACCACGTTTGCCAGCATTACTTACCCCCCTGTTTCGTCCACAATAAATCCAAAGTGGATATCGCCTGCGGCCACTCAATGTAAAAAAATGTCGATTCCGCTGCAACGGAACGGTGGCGTGATCTGTCACGACTCCGGCGAAAACAATGCGTTCATTATAACCGAGTATCTAATCGAAACCTTTTTTTTTTTTTCCTTTGTTTGTTCAGAGAAGGAACAACGCGCATACACACCGCTATATGTGTCTTGTTTATCTGCGTCCTTGCCCAAATTTCAACACTTTCGCTCCGATTCAGCGAAAGCATTTCAGTTCCGATTCAATTCTGGAGCAAAAACGCTAGCGTTTCAAACCGGTTTGAACCAGTTTATGTTCGTTTACATCACCTATGAATAATTACTGGGAAAACAGCTCGAACTTATTTTGTACAAAAACTTGACTGTACTCCTGAGCTGCATGGAAAGACAGAAAAAATGGTATGTGTGCTGTTCTTCAAGCTAAATTTAAGTAGCTAAATATATATATATATATATATATATATATATATATATATATATATATATATACATTGTAGAAGCACACGTCAAAAGCAATACGTCAGAAGTATATAATACGTCATATCTGTCGCACTTATCGTCCAACCAGAAATTCAATTATTCATTTCACTGATTCCATATAGGCCTCCCACCACTGGAGGGCTATTTGATGGTCACCAGTTTGAAACGCCCAAAGTGAAACAAAAATTGTACCGTTTCGGTTCAGGTCCGGTTCGCGCAAAAATAAGTTTAATTTAGTGGAGCCTTCTGTCACGTCAAGGCCTTGCCGTGACAGAAGGCTCCACCGTTCCGTTGCAGTGGCATCAATATGTTTTCACTGGCGTCGCCTCAGATGATACGCACATCAGACTATTGTGGACGAATCAGGTAAGTAATGCTCGCAAACGCGGTATTAAACTGAATCAACTGCAAAAGTAAGGCTGCCTCTGTGTGAAACTTGAGCGCCAACGAGCCAGTGGTTTACCTGGAAGCGCCATGGGGTACTTTTTGGTACAATGCAGCGATTACTTTCGCTCGATTCTGTGTCTTTTGTGCACCGCTCACGACCGGCCGATCATGGGGATAACGCTGGCGGAGCGCGAAAAAGAAAAACGAACAGAATCGTTACATTATCCCAGCCTGTATGCCAGACGCTCCTATTTGTGCAACAGTTGCTGCAGAACCAGCCAGGTCGTTGCATAATTAAGCTAATTCTGTGTATGTACGGCAGGAGTGCATACAACACTAAACAATAATAATAAATAATAAAATAAAACGTCCACGAGCGTTGGAGCTTGTGAGATGTTTTTTTTTTAACTAAGTGATTAATTATATAGTTCAGTGTGACTGTCAATTACTAAGGTGGGTAAAGTTTTGAACGTCGTCCGCACTTCTGTTGCGAACGCTCGAGAGCTGCGTCGTAGTGTAAAAGAGCATGCTGTGCAGGGTTCAAAGTACCCAGGTGGATACCACGTGACCCCTGTGTATGCATCTGCCGCTGTTACGAGCATGATCTTTCAAACCGAGCAACTACGCGAGAATGTCGTCTTGCTTCACAGCACAGCCGTAGAAAAACGTGCGTGCTGACATCTTTACATCGTTAAATAGGACACTGATCTACTGGCGTTAATGTCGTAAGCAAAAGTATGTTCTTATTACGGTGCCGCGGCAGCGCTACAGTGCTTGTAACACACCATTTAAGTGGAAGAACGGCTGCAGCGGCCGCATTCCCATGGGAGCGGAATGCAGAAATGCTCATGTGCCGGCCTTTCGGTGCACGTTAAAGAACCCCAGGTGGTTAGAATTAACCCGGAGTCCCCGCTACGGCGTCTCGCATACCCCTTTAGTGCGGCTTTGAGACGTTAAGAAACCGTACTTTATTTTTATTATTATGACGGCCGGTTATATGGTGTTAATTGGCTATTTGAGCCTGCTTGTGCTCTTAGTAAAGATTGTCTTTCAGGACCTTTGCCAGCAGTGTCGAACTGAAAGTTCTTTCGTTCCGGTTCAGCGAAAACTGCTTAGTTGCAGTTAACTCCGGAGCGAAAAAATGACAGTTCGAACGAATTCAAATTTATTTCCATAACCAACGAATAATTACAGAAAAACAGCATACTAACTTTATTTTGTGGAAAAGCTCGACGCTGCCTACGTGCGGCCTGAAGAACGTTCACGCGCGTAATGTTTCCGCTACGCTGCGCGGAAACATTACGCGCGTGAACGTTCTGCAGGCCGCACGTAGTTAGTAGTTCAAAAATAATTAAGCAGTTCCAGCGCTGATGCTGGAATCTATGTGAGGTGAAGCTTTAGTGAGAGAGAAAGAGAGGATAATTTATTGGGGTAGAGCAGACAGGTCCTCTAGCCTGCTACTCTTGTCTGCAGAGGGTAAGCGAAGAGGAGATCTATAGGATATGATGAGTGATAATGAGGATAGGCAGTGTATCTAGGATGAGAATATATACGCGTTCTTGTCCGAATGGCCCATTCACAGCCTTTAGCCTAAGCCGTCGCTAACTAAAAATTCTGAGAAAGCCTTGATGGCGCGCTTCGTTGATATTATGTCCGGCCAAGGGTCCAGTAACAGTTTTTGCTCAGGTGCCTGCATGTTGTTCATCGGCACTAACAGAAAGGTTTCGTGAATACGGGCCTTGGGCCCGTATTCACGAAAGCTTATTATTCGTCAAGGCCCGTATTTACTAAAAGTTCTCATGCTAGAATTGTTCGTTAAAGAAACATTTGAGCCAATCGTGATTCGTGATGATGGATCATGACGGATGAAAAGCTTTAGAAAAAGTAGCCAGTCTCAACCTAAAACCGTTTTTTGTCTCTTCGGTTTCACTCCCGAGTGAAAAATATCGTAACCTTCCGGTTAAGTTCCATTTCACGCAGAAATAAAGCTTCTCTCTCTCTCTCTCTCTCTCTCTCTCTCTCTCTCTCTCTCTCTTTTTTTTTTTTTCGGTTTTCAGTTCAGTTTTGGTTCGATATCCTGCTTTTCAGCGCTGGAGAAGTGCTTTGAAATGGCCAGGCGGAGATGCCTTAATTTATAAAAAGAGATAAAACATGGCGAAGAGAATTGATATGCGGCCTTTACGTCCGATTTCAGTGCCGCGGCATTGACAGCGGATACTGGCCGTTACCAAGTTACAACTGTGTGCGCGCTGATCCCGGCATGAGCGCTGAGGAGACATGAAAAAAAAAAAAGAAAGGGGATGGGAAGTAATAATAAAATGAAGGCAGCGCTCTGGCAGAATACCCGATATTCACTTTCACCTATCTGTCCCCGGTTTTCTTTGACAGGCATGGCACAGTGCGGCCAGCAGAGCTTTCCCGTCTTTTCTTTTTTCACGTTACCAAGTAATAACAGGAAGGGAAGAAGGGGGAGGATAGAACACGCACATGTATTCGTCTTCTCTTTCTCTCAGTTCGCGCTGCGCAGTCGGTGTAAGCTGGGAGGGCCTTTTTCGGAAATTGCCTATACTCTGACATTTCTTTTGACGCTCCTCGAATTCTGTAGTTCTCGTTTTTCTATTCACAATTCTGCAGGAACCTAACGGTCTCTTTTGCACTGAGCTCCTGTTTAGCTGCTTATTTACTGAGTATACTGCGTCTTTCCTGTCTGTTTTATTTCTACCGCCAACTCTTTTAGCGCAGGAATACTGGGTGCATTATTCGATCAACCAAGGCCGCTTTCCAACTTTTAAACTTAATGTATCGTTTATCATTATTACTCGTCAGACATGAAGATTTGCGCAAGCCGTGCAACCCTGCAATGGTGCTTGTGCATTTTTCATCACACGACGTCGATAGTGTTTCGTCTTTTCATGGTAGCTTGTTTTTCATGAAACTTAGTTTTTGTGCTTGCTTGAAACGGGCGCGCGTGCTCGATCGTATCGTCTTTTGAGCAACTGCAGACGCGCGGTCTGTCCTTCTCAAGTTCACCGTCCTCTGCTTTTTGCGAGCGGATAGTATACGAACGGAGCGTGACATTTAAATAATGAGTGGCTGTGGTGGGCTTCCAACAACACACAGCTCCGCGCTCTTCTTGCGGCTGTAATTTCAAGCGCGCGCACAAGGTATTACGGCGCGCATTTGAACAGTGTCTTTATGGCTGTATTTCCGCGGACAAATCGACTTGTTGCTGCGGAGTGGTCCTGATAATTGCGATAAAATTGTAGGTAGGGGTTCTAAACGACAGTAAAGTGCTTGCTGGCACGCTACCGCTGTTGTTGTGCCGTTCTTTATACCTGCCTTGGATCGAACTGATTGTTCTTCGGTATCCTTCTCCTTCGTAAGGCAAATGCGAGGATTTACATCTCTGGCAAAGGTCTTCTGCGGATGCCCACACTTTCGTCTGGTGGAGCGCTGAAACGGTGCTGGCGGTGCGGTGCGTGCACAGAAAGCTTCTACTGTGGAGAGTGTAGCTCACCTCCTTGCACCCCAGTGAGTGGGTAAAACTCTTTGGTCCAACCTTAGCCAGGCGTGTGGTGACCGACCAAGGGTTGGTTGGGCCAAGGTTGGCAATGTAGCTTGGGCCGAGCTTGGGGATCGATTTAGGTGCACGTTAAAGAACCCCAGGTGGTCCATATTATTCCGGAGCCCCCCACTACGGCGTGCCTCATAATCAGATCGTGGTTTTGGCACGTAAAACCCCATAATTAATTTTTTTAATTGACATGGCTTCACGTCGGCCTACATTATGCCAACGACAGGCCAACGTAGCGCTTTGCGTAGCCCGACATAAATTTTGGGATGGCTCCCATCTGCCAGAATGAAAAGAAAGGTCCCTTGGGTAGGACATTTCGTTTTGTTGGGCATTTAATCCTGGCGTGGGCACGCATCATACATTTATTATTTACTCATTACTCCTTGTGTGTCCGTGGTTATTGCGCGCTAAGTGCTGAGCACGAGATCGCGGGATCTAATCCCGGCCGCGGATAGTATACGACATTTCGATGGAGGCGTAGTGCAAGAACGCCCGTGTGCTTGCGTTGTAGTGCACGTTAAAGAACCCCAGGTGGTCAAAATTAATCCGGAGCACTCCACTACGGCGTGCCTCGTAATCAGAGCTGGTTTTGGCACGTAAAACCCCAGAAAGATGCGCGCTAAGTGCTGATGAAATTATCCGCGGCCTGCCGCCACGGAATCTGCGTGAGCGCTGTGCTCGAACTGGCTAACGCCGCGTGCCCGTAGATGAGAAAGTTTTTATTTCAACGATGTGACTCTTGCAAGGCACATGTGAAGAACATACCAGGTGTTTTTCTTTAGCTGCACTAAGTGTTTAAAAATTGCCTGTGGGAGATAGCACAATTCTAACCCTTGAGCGGTCATTACTTCTACGAGAAATCGAAATCCTTAACTTAATAATTAATTATAATTTATAATTAAATTTTCAGCATAATTACTTTTGAACGTGTAATTTCAGCAGGCTCATTATAATTGGGAAATTGAAGCAAACTCTCCGTACAAGCCATATCTACTTTGGATCTGGAAAAATCCGCTTACCCGCGGAACTATGACACAACGAATTTCTGTTATAAGAGCGCGCGAAACCGAAACTGGGAGGCTGCAGCGAGCGCAAAGCCGCGGTCCTCATAGTGACGTTCTGCTTACGTCATACAGCAGCGGGCAGCCAGCGCGCTACGGCTCTAGTACACTGTACTGCGGCGTTGGCTGCGGCTCCGTGCTCCTCGCTGTCGCAGCGCGCTGGCTGCCCGCCGCTGTGTGACGTAAGCAGAACGTCGCTTCGAGGGGCGCGGCTTTGCGCTCGCTGCAGCCTCCCAGTTTCGGTTTCGCGCGCTCTGATAACAGAAATCCAACGTTTCCAATGTCCGGCAGTCTACAAATTCTTGCGGTAGAACGCAGTTCCTGTGGCCGCCGTATTTTGTAATGATTATTTTCATTTCCGAAGAAATGAAATGAGCCAGTTACGAAGGATGTAAAAAAAATAAATAAATAATAATAATAAATAAAGCGCACTAGGAGCACTAGCTCGGACACCGCTGTTATCGCTATACTTACAGCGCGAAGTATCATAAGAACGTAAAATATGAATCGAGGAATGTTAAAGAACTCCCTCATTGGTAGACTTTCAATGCAAAAAAAAAAAATTAAAAATAAAAACTTTGTGATTAGTTGCCTTGGAACTACTTCGAGTGTTTCATCCCCCCGCTGTTTCATCCACAGTTGTTTCGCTAATGTCAAGAACTTGTAGCATGCCATGTGACTTTCATGTATCCCTGGGCTAATGCATACAGATTCGTCTGGAAATTATGGGAATCACCATATTCTCATGTTAATTTGGGTGTGACAACATGAACATCCAGTCCTCCTTGAGGTGTTGAACCAGGCATACTTTCTTTGCTGCTGGCAAAAGAGTTCTCCTCACTGTTGGAATATGTATGCATATTGACATTTAGTGCCTGCATAGAAAAGTGCCAATTGTGGTGGCTTTTCTTGCTCTGCATTGTGTGAAAGGTTAAATGAATATTTTTATGGTGGACGTCGGATGAGGTGGCTAATAAATGGCTGATAAAGTGTGTTGCATATGCATACTTCATCATTACTTGGTGCGGAACCACATTGGTTAAAACGAAAGTAAAGCCTGCCATAGGAACTTTGTAAAAAACAAGGTTGAAAAGCAGCAAAATGCATATCTCTATTACATTTTATGTACTAAACAGAATTTTAAATGGTTACAATTAAAAAAAAAAGCTATCCAGTTATGATTCCTTACACTGTTAAATTTTGTTGTAATTTTATTTGCCATACTGACAGTGTCCTGCTCTTTGTGCTGCTTCGTAATTCTACAGCACAATAGTTTTCCCGACGCATAAGCTGTAGATATTTAAAATAATTTGCTTTGACTTTGTGGCTTTGCATAAAATAGTAATGTAGCAATGTGAAATTCATGTCCACTGAAGACAATATCGCCATCTGTGAAGAACGATGTTTTGAAGCATGGAGGTGGAGAGAGCAGGTGTGGTGTAGTTTTGTGGAACAAACTTCTACTGAATTCTTAGGTTTGTCACAGGGTATAGTCTGATACAGTGAAGATGGCTGGTCTCCCACTTGAATCCAAGACAAAGCATTAATGCTGGCCACGAAGTGATGACAGACAGCGCTTCAAGTTAAAGTCCTTGAAAAAAAAATCTGAACTGACCTGAAATCTGAACTGTGTTGGAGAGCCTGCTTGTGGAATCTTCCTTAAAGGGCCCTCGCCAGGCCCTGTTTGAAATTTTGGGTATACACTTGTAGATGCTCTCCGGTGTGTGTTCTACCACAAAAATCTTTGGAAAGGGTTCATTAATGAGATAGGAGCAAGTCAAATGTGTCAAATGTTGTGAGTCCATGGTGCAAGTAGATGAGCTGCCATCCTTGTAGCAGAGGCTATCTCCCGTTGTCGTGACCAACACCTCCAAGTGACATTCCCTCCCCCAGCCTTCTTCGATGTGAGAGGGGAGGGCCTCTGCGATCTCTAGGCATGACCCCTACCTTCCTTTTTTTCTCCCTTCTTTCTGCACGTCGCATTTCCATGGGCGGTTTTTCTCTTTACATTTTGTGAATATTCTGGAGCTATTCTGTGCTGCTTCTGCCTGTTTGTGTGCAGTAGGTACTGCACGTGACGCTGAGGCAACAGCTGGTACGCGTGTGGCATGAAAGCAGTATACATACGACCTCACTGCTGGTGGAGAGCATGGCTTCTCCAAGAAGGGCGTGTGGGCTTCTGTTTGAATTTTCAGCTCTTTTCACAGCCTACATTGGTATAACATTTTACAGACGTACATGGTCATCACGACATGATCTACATGGCTGCATTCCAATTTGGGTTGAAATGCAACAGTGCTTGTTATACTGAGATTTCACAGTACGTCAAGGTATCTCGGATGTCCAAATAAATGCTGAGCCATCAATTACTCCATCATATGATTGCTATTACCCTGCAGCTTGCTATCTTTGTTGCATCATAGTCTATACCTAATTGCTCCAGCGAAAAAAAAAAGGGGGCATTTTGTAAGAACACAGTCAAATGCTTCTGTGTACCGACTCATACCAAATGTGGTTTTTGCTTGTTTGCTTATTTGTTTACTAGGATAAAATTAATTAGCATTTGCCATCAGAGTGCCGCTCCTCTGATTCTCTAGGCAGCCTTCCGTTCATGTACTTGTCCAGCAAAACAAGTTTACAGGCTTGTAATTAGCTTATTTGAAAGTGCAGTTTTATTTGCTTCTGTTTATTAGCTGTTTATTAGAAATATTACTAAATTTGTTCATTGAATATAGTGAATGGCATTTTCAGTGCCAAGAAACCTGGTGCTACTCTATAGGTTTCAGTTTATCCAGTCTTGATGCATATAACCAAACATTTCTTCTCCGCTGATGACTCTCAATCTGTTATGTGCAGGTCCTTCAAATTGGGCCAAGAGGTTCCCCAAGGCAGCTGGAGAAAAGCAGTCACCCATTGATATCTTGTGTAGTGAGGTGCAGCAGGATCCATTCTTGACGGAGAACCCTTTGCGATGGACCTACAATGGCCTCCAGTGCACTAGCCTGCTCAACACTGGCTCCGGATGGCGTGTGGATGTTTCTTCACCAGGACCTAGTTGGTTACCTTTAAATATACTATGAAGTGGTTTGAACATTGCTGAAATAAGCACTCGAGAATGCAGATTAACAGAAATCATGAATATGCTAAGCAAATTCTTGCCAGTACATGCTGACCTACAGGCTTCACTTGCAAGTCAGTATAGTGGGCATTGTGTTTGTGCTAGGAGAAATGAAAAACTGCAGCTGCGCAGTTTTTCTGTTAATGTGATAGTGTGGTTGAAGCAATATTAGCAAAACCATTGGACGACTGCTTATATCAACAGCAGCATCACAGTTTTGCCATAATGGGAAGCACATTATGTTCTTTTTCTATCTTCTGTGTTGAATAAGACAGTGTGGCCGTCATTTGCTTGGCGAACATTATGTCTATACTTCAAAGCAACAGAATCGCACAGCAATGCTTCTACTTTCACAATGTACACTCATACATCACACATGTCAATGACCTCTGCAGGAAATTACATGTAATTTTCTATACTGCATTTGCAATGGTGCCCATCATAATGATAACCAGTTATGTCATGGGCTCTAGCTTCTACATTGAGCATTCATTGTGTATAAAACCAGCTTTGGGTTGTATGAGTATGGCAAGTGGACTTGCCAACTCGCCTAGTGTCATTACGAATGGACCGTACTGGGGAGAAGACATAAAGGAAAGCTTTGTGGTTATGCTTTTCCATACTAATGTCAGAATGTGGCTCTTTGTTGACTACTCAATATATCACTAGTATCTGTGTTGCACATATTCGCCTTTATTATGTTTTGAAAGATTCTGCCTTCTGGTCACTGGTACGTAGGAAAATAATTTTGCAGGCTGTGCCTGCAATCCATTAGGCACTAAATAGTGTTCCTGTATATGCTCCCTTAAGGAGCAGAGTTACACAGAAGTCTGCCATCTAGATATTCACTGCCACGTGGCAAAGTTGCTTCTTTTGCCTGCAGGAGCCAGGCTAAGGGCTGCTGCGAGATTCTGCAGCACTTTGTTCTGTGTTATTCCTACTTTAATAGGGCACATAATGCTTATTTGATTGTGCAGATCAAGTGTGCGACTTTGGCAATAGTATTTATCATATTTTATGCAACTACATTTTGAAGACAGCTTAAGCCACGGAAGCAATTTGGCACTTGTGATTTGTTGTGGTTGTGTCTCCGTGTTGTTTATGGAGTATTTTACGGTGTATTTTGGCCTATTTTCAGTGGAACACGTAAGTACGATCGTTAAGCGGAATTTCAGATAAAGCGTGCTCCTAATGGCCATATGTCCTGAATTTCATCACAGACAAGGCACTATGCCTCAGAGAAATATTTGTGTATCTATGATGAGTAGCAACGCAGTGCAAATGCAGTTCTGGATTGGCAAAGGAGAGCAGCGGCAATGATTCTACAGCTAGAATGCTGCAAACAGGCAAAAGTGCACAGCATGAGTAAATGCGACAAGCAGCAAACCGGAAGTGCTGGTGTTGCCAGTGGCACTGAATTCAGTGCATCATAGGTTTTGTGGATGTCGAGTCAACTTCTGGTGTTTCATGTGATGGTTATTTGTGAATGGCAGTGCTTTGAGCAGTGCGTGGAAAGTATATGTGCAACTCTGCTGTCTTTGGGAGCATATACAGAAACAGTATTGGAAAAAGTGAAGGCAAGCATATAATTTAGTCATGAAACAAACCACTCATGCCATTAACTAATGTCATATAGGTAGTCTGCTTGGATAATAGATATCATTTGAATTACAATAAATTTATTCTATGTCAAGAAGCTGGTGGGGAGCCAACTAAAGCCTGTGGGAAGGCTTGAGAAAGCTTGGTGCCCCCAAGAAAAGACGCTTGGCCTTGATATGCACAAATACATTTAGAGCACTGTGGCAGGAACAGTGAAAACCACAACTAAAACCAACCCAGACACGGAGAAAGTACCATTGAAATAAGTCAACAGTTTAGACAACAGCATCAACAACAATGTTGTTTGGAATAAACCAAGTAATACTAGCACATGAATTGTAGAGATTCACTTTGCATTCTAATGCTAAGGTTAATTTGCTGACAATTCCTGACTATTCCACATCACGTATACTTAGTGTATAGCAGTCTTTGATTACTGCAACTACTTAATTCAAATGTCTTAATGCAAATTCTCACCTTTGCCTACGATAAAATGCATGAAGAATACGTGGGAATGTACAATATGCCATACTATCAGAAAAAGATGTGTACAGGTCACAAGAGTGGCAAAAGGACAGCTAAAGGGCCCCTCACGAGATCTGGGCAGTGCAAACAAACAAGCCTGGCACATACATCACATGGTGACGACCACATAGGAAAATATTTCACTTATGTACGCTGCAAAAACAGCTGAAAATTCAAATGAAAGTCTGTGCACCATTTTTCTAGGTGCTACCTGTCTCCTCACCTGCAGAGACGGCATCGCAAGTCTCACCTATCATGTCACAGGTCCTTTTGCAACATCAGAGATAATGACATGGTGCAGTGCACAAATAGTCGGCAATAACATGAACAACATGGGTATTCCCATGAAACACATAAAATGCAAAACTGCCATCAGAAATGCACCACACAGCAAGAAAACGAGCAAAAGAAAAGGTCGGGCTTGTGATGTACTATACATGATATGAGCTCTTGGCCTCAATATGGGAGGAAACAGGGAAGGATGAGTTGCTCCCATTGCCTTGACCAGTCTCTGCTGCAGGAAAGAGGTTGCCTCCTTGCACCATTCTCTCAACATTTTATTTGCTGCTATCTCTGTTATTACTCAGCCTGTTTGATAAATTCTTATTTTAAGACACTCACTTGGAATGCTTTACAGCTTCCAGTGTATCAAACATTTTTTGACAGAACGTGTTGAGGCATTGTAAAAGTGCTGTCTTGTGAGAGGGCCACAACATACAAATTCCAGACTGCGTGCCCATATGGCTCCAGGGCATCTAGATCCATGGTGTGTGGCTTTTGTCTGCACTTATGCATGTATGCGAGTACTTCATGCTTTACTATTGTAGGTTATGACCCACATGCACAAAATAAGGTGTGCTCATTTTGGGGGTGAAATAGCAACTTGACTAATGGTTGTTTTCCTTATAGTGCCACACACTTCATATCCTTTGTAGTGCTTTGTTCACACACACCTAACTACATCTCATTTTTATGCACTGAACATTTTTCTACTTCAGGAAATCAGAAACCAATTAGTCCACTTAGAATGAGTAAGTACACGGAAGTTATTGCTTTTGTTATTGCTTTCATTGCGTAGCTTCTGCCTCAAGAGCGGTATTCCATTCACTGCAAGTTACCTTTCGGTATCTATTGGTGTGCTTTTCTTTGCAAGTATATTTTATGTACAAGCCTGTGTGATATGGCTTACATTATAGCTTTAAATTTCAGACCTTCGTGGAGGACCTCTCCATCACAACTATCAGATGGTGCAGTTCCACAGTCACTGGGGAACCTGCAGTGAGACTGGCAGTGAGCACACCATTGATGGAGAACACTACGCAGGCGAGGTAGATGTCTGTCTGTTAACATTTGTGGTAAATTGACAGACCGTATTTACTTGATTCTAACGTGCCCTCAATTGTAATGTGCACCTGATTTCTCATGGCCAGGAATGAAAAATGCAATGCCCTCAATTGTAATCTGCATCTCAATTTTCATACTTAGCAAAATGCAATTCCCTTGTTTGTTCCCCCACCAGATTTACATGGTAAGAGAGAAAAATAGCGATTTGTTCTCACTTGGAAAAAGAACATTTTAAACTCTGAGGTCGCTGGAGGGGCAATTCGGACACAAGCTATGGGTGGCGTCCTAGGATTGCAATCTTGCAGAGCTTGCAAGAGCTTCTGGCACCCGCAGTATGGCAAAGCGTAGCTGTAAATTGATATTTGAAGGTCGAATTTGAACACCACTTATTGCAGTTTTGGTTTTGTACTTTATTCGGACGTGTATGGCGTATTTGTTAGAATCAAGTAAATACGGCATATGTGCTGCACGACGAATGTTTACATACATTCTGAAAACTTCTGCTACAGATTTGAATGTACAGTCTAGTAGTACATAAAAGCTCCTAGATGGGGCCTACTGAACTAGCGAGAATCGGCTTCTTCTGGATCTATTAATGTCACAGAATGTCAAGATGACTGAAAGGAAGTGTAAGGTTTTTAAATCTGATGGTTTTGCTCTGTATTGTTAGTACCTAAAGGTAATGGATGCAGGAGCCGAAATACAGTTTTTTTACAGCCTAGGCATGCATCCTAGAATTGAGATACTTGTATATAAAGTGCACCTTTATATTCAAGGCTGCACTCATACGGTATTCATGAACTCCACATTAAGTAAACTTTGCATTTGGCGCCAGTAGCATAATGTTGCTCTTTCATTTGAACAGACTTGTCTTCAGGCATGACTTGCAAATAAAATTATTTGGCTATTAGCAAGATTCATTGTTCCTGCTTAGGAATAAGGTATGCACATCATAATTGAAGCTCTGAATCTTGTGTGTCATTAATTAGTTAGCATTAGGAACATCAAAGTGGAAAAAAGTGTATGTGTGGGAAGCCGGTCACATGGTAGAGGTAGAGCGGTATGGGAGAGCTTAACAGAGCTCGGGACCACCGTCAGTCGTACTTCGCTTCTCGAAGAGGCAGTTCATTTATCAAGTAAGCT